>NC_047668.1:36689748-36709633 GCF_011762505.2 Arvicanthis niloticus | reverse complement strand
GTCTTAGTTTTCTTTTCTCTCATTGTGTTTCTTCTATATGTTTTGCATTGGGCTATTCTCAGACATCTGGGAACCCTGGGCTCCCAAATGCTGACCTGATGCATCTCTCCATCCGAATTTTGATACTGTCATCTTTTACTCTGTTGTTGGCCTTCTCTCCTTAGGTTTGCATCTTCATTTAATCGTTGCTATCCCTTTTGTGAGCTTTGAGAGTAACCAGCAGCCTGCTGGGCTGAGGAGGAGAGGACTGTATTTACCACTTCTTAAGTAGTATGTCTCTTATTTCTTCCTTTCCAAGGTCGTTTGGACACCCCCTGCCAGTGAAATAGCAAGAGAGTATATTTTGGCATTTATTGAAAAAAGAAATATGAATTCTTTCTTCCTAAACCCAATGCAAATCCAGGAAGCTGTGCTGAGATTAATCCACAGAACTCATTTTGTCCAGGCTTCCTGATACATAAACAGAGACCGACTACAAACTGATTGTCTGTGATGGCCTAGATCATTTAGGAAATGGATTTTCTGCTAGGCTTCTACTCAGTCCTTGGCCTTGGAGCCACAGATAGTGGTATACCTGCTGTGGCCTCTGGAGAAGAAAGCTTGCCCCATCCTCCTCTTATTCCTCCTGAGTCACAGTTTCTACCTTAGATCTACCTTCACTTCCATAAGACACCTTCCACCCTGAGAGTTAGATGTCTTTGACCAGTGAGTTTCTCAGATCCCACTGAGTAATAAAGACCATTAATAACACAGAGAATCTCTATAGCCCTTATGTTCATTTCCCACTTACTATAAACAGACCATGGAACAATGAGCAAAACAATAAAAGGCTGACAAATCTTAACCCACAGCCACAAGTTAGGAGGAAATGATGTTAAACAGTACTAAGGAGTGAGCATCTCACGTTCTAAGAATAAGTGAAGCACTGAAACTGAGCCTCACAATCGTCCATGTGGGGAAAAAAAAAAAGCAAGATTTGTTTGCCTACTGTGATATTAAGTTTGGCTGAGTGGATGGATTGATGGGAAGGGGTTACATCAGTAACCCAGGACTATGAATACCTCAGAGTGCAGAACTTGTTGTTGTGGTGGTGGTGGTGGTGGTGGTGGTGGTGGTTTTTGTTTTACAACTTCCTATGGAAGGATCCCAGACGTGCCACAGAGATAGCCAGGTTTGGGTTCAGCAAGAAACACATAGGATGAGCCTGGAGCATTGTTACGTTCTAAAATGAAAGAACCCCTCAAACAGAATGATAGGCCATGCCAAATCGATGAGGTAACCAGCCTCTAGTGCTCTCAGTGAGCACATCTGAGCAACACAGTAAATGTCAAAGCCCTGAACAGATCCCAGAGCCCACACTGACACACATGAACATATAAATAAGGAAATGGTGAGGGGAGATGCGGGGAGGGGACAGACAAATGTTGCAGAAGAACATCACCTAGAATCTGGCCCTGGCCCCTGCCAGTGGTGTACTGAGATAACCTGGGGACATATATTTTGTCTAAAACATGTGTCCACAGATCTCTTTCAGCTGTGACTGACCACTAAAGAGAACAGTACAGGAGACAAAGTACCTGTTTCCAGTGTACCTAGCAGTGTGGATTGACCACCTCACTTGACCCTTTTCCTTGACAGAGAGAGGTGGCCCCTGTGACCAGCCCCTTACCCCCCCAACCCCCCAGCATATCAGAAAGAAGGATTCTGTCTTTAACCAGATGGTACCCCTTCATGGGAGAAGGTAGGCATTGTGGGAGAGAGGGTGTGGACTTGGTTTAGAATATAAATACTGTAGAAGAAAGAATTAAAATGTACCTATACCTTTCTCTCTCTTTCTCCTCCCACCCCTCGTGTGTGTGTGTGTGTGTGTGTGTGTGTGTGTGTGTGATGTGTGTTGTGCATGGCTGTGTCTTCATGTAAATACACAAAAGTATGTGTTGGTTATCTCTTCTCTTTCCTTTTTTGAGTCAGTGTTAGAGAACTTTGTCCTCCAGGCAGGACATAGCCACTGCCACCTGGAACTCAAACCTGTCCAGATGACAGGAGACACACTGCACTTACTAACATCTCTTCACAGAAATGGGGCAGAAAGGTCATCAGGCCCTCACCTAAGATTCTAGCCATTCACTTCCTCCTGCTCAGACCCCTAACTGCATTGAATCCTGCTCCAGCTTCCTGTGGCCCAGGAAGACACAAGAGTAAATAGTAGATGAACAGAACCATTGTTTTCTGAGTTCTTTCACACAGCTTTAGGAGGTCATCCATATTTAAGTGGGGCATTTCGTAACAGAGCTTCTTTTAGAGTCACTCATGCTTCTGTGAGTAACCCTCATCCTTCACCCAGCCTCCTTTGAGGAACACCTCAACCAAGTTCCTGTGAGTAAAGCCTGCCTAGTCCCACTCTTGTGAGGAACTTTACCCCACACTTCTGTGAGGAACTTCTCACCTATACTTCTCTGAGGAAGCCTTCACATCAGCTCCTATGAGGAAACCCTCACCCACACTCCTGAGAGGAACTATCCTCCTATCTCTACCTACCCAGTTGTTGGGGTACAGCCTGCAGCATCATTGCACCCAGCTGTTTTCTCTAACTCTCACATGAAGTAATATGTGTCCAAAGGTTGGACTTTCTTCAGTGGGCCTCCGAAGTAGAAAGTGCACAGTGCACAGAAAAGGGAACTAGAAAATTCAAACATACTCTGCATGTCTGAGAGAGAAAGAAGATAAAGGAGTGTAACACCAGCCAGCCAGGCTCTAGGTGAGCAGGGAGGAGACTCAAGTGAGAATAATTCAGCCACAGACTGCGCAGGAGGGTTCAAAGCCATGGTACAGAGGTCCAAAGTTATAAGGACAGAGGGGTGGGTGGCAAAAGGTAAGTTTGCTTGCTTCTGGCTCAGATGGAGGAATGAAAAGAAACCTGGATACTGTCTGAGGATTGAGTAAGCACAGCCCTGCTGCTGGGGTCGGATGAGAAGGTCGGCACCTCATTATAAAGTCACTGGGTTTGAAATACCTTGGGAATTTCATGTCAGAGGAGAAGCTACATCAACAAGTACTAGGGTCTCAAAGATACTTAAGACCTGAGTGTAGTGGCTATGAATAAAACATAAAAATATCAGTCTTAATGTTTATATGTGTGATCCTAAAAACTGATAGGAAATATTAGTTAAGCTAAATATCCATCAACATGTTTTCCAGAAGTTTTATCAAACATCAGTAGATGAAACATAATAAAAACCAAATTTATTTGTATCATTACACATTATAAAAATTAAGAATAGAAAAAAATGAGTAGTATATAATTTAGAACAGAATCAAATGATAATTTGACCATAAAATATAAGGCTTGCCTAAATCTCAAGAAGAGTTGCTAAAAAGAGAAGAAATATATTTGAAAAAAATATTTCTTGTGTCTCTTTTCCTTCAATATAGATTATAAAATTTAGTGAAAAGAGTTATGAATAATAAAAGTTGGTACATATATGATAGTATTCAGTATGTGAAAGAAATATTAAACAGCCAAAGAATGCTTATATTTTAGACTGTCTTGTGGTTTTTTGTAATAGGATGTTACATGTTCAAAGCTGAACTTGGTCATGGAATCACAGCACTTCATCCTTAAGTTCTAATCTAACTTGTTTTAGAACCATTATAGATTTATTTCATCCTTGAAAATGGTAACGTACTGTAGATCAGCATCAGCAAAAATCCCATTATTAATGACGATAACATGGTGGGTAAGACGGACTTACTTGTCTGCATCCAATACTAATTTTTCAGTGTTCTAAATTTCCTTTGAATTTTTTTCACTTTTATTAGTTGAGAATTTTGTGCAGTATATTTGATCATATTCACCTCTCCCAACTCCTCCCAGAAGAACCCCCCTTTCCGACTGCTGTTCTGTTTTCATCAACATAGTAGACTCATCTGGGAGGAAGGAAGCTTAGTTGGGTAATTGCCTCCACCAGATTGGCTTGTAGGCAAGTTTGTGGGCATTTTCTTGGTTTGTGGTTGATTGAGGGAGGGAGCGATATGGGCAGGTGGGTCCTGGGTCATATAACAAAGCAGGACGAGCAAGCCATTCGGAGCAAGCCAGTGAGATATATTTCTGTGGTCTCTACTTTAGTTCTTGCCCGGTAGATTCCTACTTTTGCACTTTTGACCTGGCTTCCCTTCATGATGGACTGTAACCATTAAGCCAAATTAAACCCCTTAACTCTCCAAGTTGCTTTTGCTCGAGCGATTTATCACAGCAAAAGAGAAGTAAGACCATTTATCTACCCAGCGTTCTGTTCTCCTAGTTTTAAATTATAATGCACCAAGTACAATTTGTGCTATCCTTATACTTTCCCACTTAGGGTTATTTTCTCGAGTATGGTCCACCTACCAGGTGTATACTATCTCAAATAAACTGAAAGTTGCCTCTTCTAGTAGCTAGAAATTGCCAAGAGGTCCTTAGTTAGGGGTGGGACTCTTTGCTCATAAATTTACATATGCAGCTGACCTGTTTTGGCCAGAAAACACTGTATCCTTTGTAGTCACTCAACTTTTCTGGCTCTTAAAATCTCCCCATTCCTTCTTCCATATGATTCAAGAGCTTTGGAAAAGAGGGAGTGTGATACAGCTGTCCTATCCCAGGAATGAGTATTCCACATTTTTGTTTGTTTGTTTGTTTTATAGAATTCCTCTGTCTCCTTTCCAGATTAGTAAGCGACCCCCTCTAGAGGCAGGATATTAAACACATCCTGGTCAGAAACAGGGGACCTTTTTTTCCTTCACATTAAAGACCACAATACCCTCTCATTTCTGAGCTGTTGAAGTTACCAACAGATCTCTAGTAATATTTTAAAGGTTATAAGTTTGAGCCCACAGAGCTATATAAGAATGTAGGCTACCAGATTACCCATGCTGCTAGGCCTTCTCAAAGGTATTCTGTATTTCTAAATTGCAGTATGAGCAATTAAGAGGATGTAAACATTCTCCTCTTCATTCCTTGAGTGCTTGCTCCCTGTAAGATGCCTTTCCTGAGATTTTTAGAAAGGAAACATGGATGGATAATTTTGCTCTGGGGAAAATTAACCATTCTTAAACCATTCTGGTTTAAGTAGTCTATTGAAAAGTGTAAACAAGAAACTTGATTTCTGGTAAGAGGGCAGAAGAGGAGGGGAACCACAGGAACCCATCATGAATTTTGTTCAGGAACTTGCAAGCAGATAATTCTCTATGGGGACTTTACTAACTCTATTTTTTTTTTCTTGGAGTCACATCCTAAGTATAACAAGGTAAATTAAAATTAATTGAAATTGGAAGTTCTGTCTAAAGTCTGCTGTTTTTCAGATTTTTTGTGGGTGGAGGCAGGGTTCCTTTTTCTGAGTGTAGTCTTTTATCAGGGTCTGGTTTACTATTGTTGGGCCACTTACGAGATGAGCCCTAGTTATCAATGCCAAGGACTTTGTTACTCTGAAATGTTTCTTTGCCTTTTTGAAAGTACCTTAATTAGATGATGATGATTATTATTATTATTATTATTATTATTATTATTATTATTATTACTTGCCAAAAGTACTCATTTACTTCCCCAGTCAACACTTTGAGTAGGTTCCTCACCATCTCATGCTAGGTTGTATACTTTGATGCTGTACAGACAAATGCACTTGTTGCATTCTCTGTGAGCCAAGAAACATGTTCACATGACATCTCTGCTTAGTCTGAGAAAAGTATCATGGGAAATTCAAAGAAGACCCAAGTAATGTGGGAGTGGGATGTCCCATGGGTTTGGAAGAGAGTGGGTGTATTTGTATTCATCCAGGTATGGAAGTGCAGAAGAGTGATAGTGAGGGAGTGAGTCCTTGGTGTATTGCCCATGAAAATTTGGTAATGTTGATACAGATTTTTTCCAAGACATCTAGAACAAATATTTTTATATCCAGCACAACTGACCTTACAGAGCTCAAGTGATAGTGAAGGCAGAGAGCATGTCCAGATTGAGGGAGACAGATGAGAACAGAGGTGAGAACACCTACTGAATGTGCACTGCAACTCTATTGACAGAACATAACTGAAAAGGGAGGGAGAGAATAATGCTTAGTGGCTATCCTCTGTGATCATTGTGTTATAGTCCAAGTGTGTGTGTGTGGGTGTGGGTGTGACAGGAATAAATGAGACAAGTAATTGTAAAGAAAAGCTAAATGTCTCACAATCACATTGAGCAGTAGAGTTTTCAGTACTGTGGAGACTAAAAAGCACTACAAAAAGAAAGTGCTGATGCAATATGCCCACCCACTCATATGATCCATCCAGTGTGAGCGTTTGGTGCAGGGTGTCGGGGACCGCTCTGCCAAATGTTGGAACCCGCACTGCCAACAGCTTGGGGGCCAAAATTGTTAAAGCTTGCACTGCCCCAAGCTTTGGGGGCTAAATTGTCCTGGCTCATACTGCTGCTCCAGTCCATGGGTCAGGGTTCAGCAAGAGAGAGAGTGAGGGTGGACGTGAAGAATGGAGACCAGACAGAATGTGATTCAGTCCTGTTTATTCTCAAGTCTCTCTTCTTCTCTCTTTCCAAGTCCCTTGTTCCTAGTCCAAGTCCCAAGTCATGAGTTCCTAGTCCCTAGTCCCTAGTCCCTAGTCCGTAGTCCCTAGTCCCTAGTGCCTCCAAGTTCCAAGCTTTCAGTCCTTAGTCTCAAGTCTTTTTTTCTGTCTGCCTCTCGCCTTTTATATGTCTCACTTCTAAGTCACGCCTTTAAGTCTCACACACCTAAGGGAAAACCCCGGGTATCTAAAACAAGATGTTATCAGAGTGTGCTCAGCTGTTGTAGACTGTTGAAAATAAGTCTCTTGTCAGGGTATATGGCTCAAGATGGCTGCAAGAATGATAGCCGCCTTCTGTCGGCTCCCCACAGCAGAGAAAGAAGACATAAGTGTTCTCTGAGATGAAACACCCACCCTGCCATCATGAACATGAGTTGGAAATGTCAGGATAAGCTTGGAAGTAGTTCTGTGCCTTAGCTTGCATCTTGGAGTAGTTGGATGGATGGTGGAGGCATCCCAGCAGTGGAGAGCATCACATCCAACAGACAGGCTCTAGACAGGCTCTTCCCAGCAGGAGTAGTGTGTCCCCAGAAGGCAGAGCAGGGGAGGGGAGGGGGGCAGAATGGGTCTGAAACCCTGAAAGCAAGAAGAAAGCTACTAGGAAAATTAAATGCACAGCATGGACTCCTAGACCAGTCTGGAGAGGTCTCAACTGGCCTTGGGTCAAACCACTTGAGCTTCCATTCTGGCATTAGCAACTGTGATTACTAGTTCTGCTGAATTCACTTATTAAGATGATTTCAAAAATCCAACCAGTTATACTTCTGGCTAATAACCTTCACAACAGTCAATAAAAAGTAAACTGAAGGGCCTACAAACCTTTCTTACCAGGACAGAGGCATAAAGAGGGAACACTTCTCTCTTATAGACACACTCCCTCTCATATAGGAGAATTGAATAGTAAATCTAGATTGTTTCCCTTTTGCAGCCTCCATTGAATACACATATTTCATTTCTGAGAACCAGTGACCCAAAGTATCACCAATGTGTGACAGACATTGCTGGTGGTAACACACCCACCAGGAGCACTATGAACAACAAATGTGTGAAGTTAGGGTGTGGTACAGAGGGACTGTTAGTAATGGGAGGGTGACCACAGAAGGGTGAGGAGGTGTGTCAGTGTTCTGATCAGAGGTGACTGGTGGTTTGCTTGTAGTGACCCCCTGGCATCACCTCTTCCTCCGTGTTATTTCCTGTCTTTATGCTTTATTATTTGTGTCTGTGTTTTATTTTATAACTTCAATAAGCTCAAAAGAAAAAAGCCAGGAAAGACTTACACACTTACATTTTGACATTTGGAAGAGATTAAGATTGAAATAAAGTGACATTCTCTCATGCAGCTGTGAGTTATGTGTGTTCTAAACTATAGACATATTCACTTACATAGAAAAACAAAGGAAAGATATATCACACCAAGCATACCACAACAGAAATATATGCTGTTAACATGTTGTCTCCTTGATTCACTTTTTGCTAAGAAATTTAGCATATGATGTAAGTCTTTCTCTTGATATGCTATTGAGGTTTTGTTAACTTGTCATGTGGAATGAGGGACATTAAATTGAGGAATTGCCTCCATCAGATTGACTTGTGAACCTGTCTGTGGGGGCATTTTCTTAATTGTTGATTAGCATGAGAGGGTACAGCACATTGTGAGTGATATCATCATTGGTAGGTGGTCCTGAGTTGCATAAGAAGCAAGCTGCGCAAGTCATGGGGAGTAAGCCAGTAAGCATTGACACCCCATGGTCTCTACGTCAGCTCCTGCCTTCAAGTTCCTATCCTTCCTTCCCTCATTAATGGACTATTACTTGGAAGTATAAGATGAAATAAGCCTTTTCTTTCCCACGTTGCTTCTGGTTAGCGTTTTATCACAGTAATAGAAAACACATTAATACCATACTTGTCCCATGTCCTCATTCTTCTTCCTTACATTATTCCTCCAAAGAGGAAACTCATGGGCACACACAAACAGCACCCATAGGCCTTCCCAAGTCTGTGTGCCAAGTCTGCTCCACACATTAGAGCTGTCCCACAAAGCAGACACTGTTGCACTATTGCCTAGCTGAGTCAAAGAGTAAGGCATAGAACAGCCGAATGCCTTACCTATGGTCTCAGAACTGAATGAGCAACTATTAAGAGACAAAGTGACCCAGCAAAGTTTGGAGGAGAAAATAACACCCACTCAGAAGTTGGCCTTGCCAACTTCTTCATGGTTCTCAGAGTTGTAGGTTGTGTTAGGTTCTCTCCACCTGCACGATTCTCTCCACCTGCACATTGGTGACTTTCTTCACTGCTGAGGCCAAATACCTGACAAGAAGCAACTTAAGGAAGGAAGGTTTTGTTTCAGTGCCCAGTTTAAGAAATGCAGCCTGTTGTGGTAAGGAAGGCGTGGTGGCAGAAGTGGCAGGTAATGGTCACACTGAATCCCCTGAATGGAAACAAGCAGAGAGAGGAAAAAAAAAAAAAAAATCAGGTCAGGCTATCACACCTCAAGGTTTGCCCCAGTAACCCACTTCCTCCAATGAGATTCTGCCTCCTAAATGTCCCACAACAGTGCCACCATCTGAGCCTCAAGAATTCTAGCACATGAGCCTGTGAGGAGCATTTCATAGTCAAACCACAGCACATGGCTATATCATCTGCGCTGAAATCTCACTAGTTGGAACCTCTAGATAAACTTGAGTATAAACCCTGGACCCAGAGGGACAATTCTTAAACTATCTTACTCCCCTTCTATTTTTAGGACTGTTGGGTAAGTAATTTAAAGCCTCTAAACCACTGGCTGAAGTTAGTTATTGAATCCTGTTAAAAGGGAAGGTATGGTTTTCTCCTGGCCTCTTTATAATAATTACAAAGATGTAAGAGCCTGGAATATTACTATAGTTATTTTAGTTGTATACATGGAAGTAGAGGATAGCACTAACGGCATTTATCATCCTTTCAGATGACCTATGTTCCATCCTCAGTGCCCTTCAGACAGCTAGCAACCACCTGTAACTTCAGCTCCAGGATATCTGATATCTCTGACTCTAATAGGCAACTGCATATACATGACATACACTCATATAGACACACACACATACACACAGACATATACGCACAAATAAAAATTTTATGTCCTATTCATTTGTTGCAATACTAAATTAATATTTGTGTGTATGCCTTCATGTCTTCATAAATCAGAATTTTAGTTATAATTATCAATTTAAACTATAACTGATAATTCAGTTCTAGTTGTTTTTGATATCTTAGAGCTAAATATTACAGGCAAGACAATTGTTTTTTTTTTTTTAATATAAGAATGAATGTATTCCACACTAGGTAAAGACAGGCAAACAGATTATCATCTTTGACTAGTGTGGCTGACATTACTAGAGCAGAAGGCAAGAGCATCTGGAGGCAGCAGGATAAAGCTCACTGCATTCAAGTTGGTTATAGAAGTTCAGGTGGAAATTCATGATGCGAATCTGCCATTTTCTTGTTGATGACTATAAAAGAAAAATCTTGATCATTAAAAAGAGAATAATTCCTGTTGCACAAGCATGAAAGACATGAGTTCAGTTCCTCAGCATTCATGTGAAAAGAGCCAATGTGGTAGTTACCTGACTATAACCCTATTACATGGGGTGTGGCCAGAGATGCATGGATTCCTAGCTCTGTTTGATTGACACTCTAACCAATTGATGAACATAAAGTTCCTTGACCATGCCCATTTCAAGAGATAAAGGGAGAGTGATTAATCAAGGAAGACACAGAACACCAAGGACCTTTGGTCTCCATGTGCTTGTGTACAAGTACACACACACACACACACACACACACACACACACACGAACAAATCTAAGATTCCTAAATTATTTGCACTATAGTTTTAATGCAGAGGTATCTTTTTACCTACTGAATCTTCCTATTAGTCACCACAGTGGCTCATATGGGTACCCACTCACTGTGCACTTCCCCCTGAGCAACCTTCTCATTGAGGGCCCCTCAGTGCCCTCTTGATCTCTTTTACAGCATCCTTTGAAGGAATATCAAACAGGCTTCAATACCTACTGAAGACCTACTCATCATTTTCTATTCACTATAAGCAGGTCTTGCTAAGGGTTGCTAAGGTCTTGCTAAGGTACCTGGGGTACCATCCCACACCCATGTGGACTACACACCATTATGATTGACTTTTTGGGAGTCTATTCTTCTTTGCTTTAGAATCCCTAATTTTCACCTCTTCCAGACCCCCAGGGATGCAAGGATGCATTCTATGAGATCTGGGATATTAATGAAATATTTATTCTAGCTAGCCCGAATAAAAGACACAAAACCCTGGTGTTTCATTTACAAGCTGTAAGAATAGATTGGGCAGGTTCTATGCTATTTTCCTTTATATCCAAACTATATGCCCTTTGTTCTTGCTGTTTGAGTCACCCTGGGCTGCTTTTGTGCCATCAGCCTGTCCTCAGGGTGAACTTATCCTAGCCCTGTGATCATGATCCATCTAACCTCATGGTAACATCCTCCTCTCTCTTATTTTCTCTTCTTCTCTCCTGAGATCTTTATAGAGACTCCTTCACTTGATTCTCTGGTCCCACCTTCCTTTTTCTGCTGCCCAATCACAGGCTCTAGCCTTTAAAAAAAAATTTTATTCAATATTTTATTTATTTACATTGCAGATGCCATCCTTTTCCCCATTCGCCCCACCCATTAATCCTCTATCCAATCCCTCCTCCTTCTTTTTTGTCTTTATATTGTTTAAATAACATGCAAGTATTAAGGTCAGTACTAGGTTGAGGAACTAGCAATACAATAGATGCAAATAGTCCAGGAACAAGGAAGACAATAAACCCAGATAATCAAAGAACATGCATGACAATAAACAAAGTCACATGATTTACTCCTGTGATCACTATTTCTAAGGACTTATCAGGATGATTAAAATATCTGAGCATATTTCTCCGTCCTACTCTAAAGTTGTTTTCATGCCTGAAGCCTACTTCTTTGTTCTAGCTTAAGATTTAGATTTCTGCCTATAATTATTTCTTTGTTCTAGCCCAAGATTTACATTCCTGCCTGAAATTTCTTCTTTGTTCTAGCCTAGGATTTGTATTTCTGCCTGAAATTACTTCTTTGTTCCAGCCCAATGTCAGATTCCTGCCTGCAGTCCATTTCCTTGTCCTTGGCCAATGACAGGTTCCTGCCAGGCAGCCCCAAAAGCTCTCCACATCTCCCCCTTTTTATTGCATAAGCCAGACTGAGCATGTCTTAAGTTGTTCTGACAAGAAAGCCTTCTTTACTCATCATGGAATATGCATTATCATAAGTAATGCATTTCTGTCTTAGGTTGGTAAGGCTCCATGTAGAATCTTACCTGTCCTTGGCTTGCTAGCCTGTTAAATTAATAACTCTGTTTGGGTGTCCATTGTCAATTTCAAGTCATGTACTTTGGCTGTCAGCTTGTTGATGTAGTTAGAGACAAGCTTTAACATGATGGGCAGAAATAAAAGTATTCCCAGGACAGGAAGGGTTAGCCTGATCAAGCTATATATGCCATTCCTGAGGTCTGACTATAATGAAAATATTGACCTCAGGCCATGGATAATTTTATCAGCATTATCTGCAGCATCAAAGCTCAACAGAGCAGCATTTTTAAAATTCATAATCTCACTATGCAAAGTTAACACACCCAGAGAGGTTTTAGGATTATGCCAAATACCCTACAGTTGCTTTAAACTTTTTTGTAATTATAATGACCGTCATTGTAAATTTTAGAAGTAACACTACTCCAATGATATTTGTCATGACACTTGGAGCCATCTCTCCTAACTCTTGAACCCTGAACCTCCTTCAGATAATTTGAATAGGTTATAGAGCATCATACATTGTTCCAGATACTATATAAATCCTTTTGTATACTCAATACATTGGTAATATTTTTTTTGCTAGATGGCTATCAAAAATAGTTGTCTTAACTCCTTGTGTCAATGCTACTGCAGAAGCAGTGGTGCTAGCAATTAATGAAATTAAAGTTGTTATACTAGCAATAATCAAGCCCACTACTCTCTTGCTTCTGCTTAAAGCCTAACTCACTTCTTCCAGCACTTTCAAGCTTTTTTCAGTGAATCAAGGTTTTCTAATACTCTGGGCAGTAAAACTGGTTGACAAACCAAGGCTCTAGCCTTTTATTAACCAATAGCTTTAAACTGGGGAACATGGTATATATAACAAAAGCCAACATAGGTGAAATACATTCATCTAAATGATAACCAGATCTTGGGGTTGAGAATTTAGCATTTGTATACCTAGCAACAGACCAACCCCCAACACTAGGGTTTAGTATAACCATGTTTTAATGGAATATGTGTGCTTGGGTAGTTTTGATGAGCATAAGATAACTTTTTCTTTGAGGCTCATCTTTTAAAACTAGTTTATTAGATACACATTAGAAATTTCTGTTTCTCTTTTGTAAAGACTTATTTTTAAATTATAAGTACATGGAGACTTCATGGAACTACAGACTTCTGCAGAGGACAGAAGAATCTGTCAGATAGTCTAGAATTGAAATTAGGGATGGTTGTGAGCCACCTGATTTGGGTGCTGGGAGCCAAAATCTGTATAAGAGTAATAAATGCTGTTTTTAATCACTGAGCCATCTCTGCAGCTGATGATGACAACAATGATGATGATGGTGACGGTAGTGATGATGTTGATGATGACAACAATGATAATGATGATATCAGTGATTTGGGCTCTAAGAATTCCATTCCCTAAGAGAGAAGATTTTCATGTATTAAAGAAATTACATAAATATACCAGAGATACAGAAAGCATGGCAGCACATCCCAAGCTACTTAAGTCTTGTCTTAAATTCACATAGATCTGATGCTATTGTGACCCTCTGTGGTGGTAGTTTGAATAAAAATTGCCCCCCATAGGCTTATATATTTGAATGTTTAGTCAGCAGGGAGTGGCACTACTTGAGAAGAATTAGGCGTGGACTCACTAGAGTAGGCATGACCTTGTGCTAGAGGAAAAGTGTCACTTTGAAACCTCAAAGCCCAAATGAGGGCCAATATCTTTCTCCCCCTGCTGCCTGTGGATCCTGATGTAGAACTCTTAGCTATTTCAACAGCGTGATGTCTATTGCCAGGCTTCCCACCATGATGATAAAACTGTAAGTCAACCCCAATGTGTTCTTTGATAAGAGTTGCCCTGGTCATGGCGTCTCATCACAACAATCGAATGTTGACTAAGACACCTTGGTAGAAGGGAACAGACTAAGCTTTGGCGTGTGTTAAGTTTGGGTCCTGAATAAATCGCTCACATCACTATGCACCCGTGCCTTCTGATCTTGCCATTGCATGAGACAAATATGGAAATTGTTTGTGCTTCCCACTTCAGCCACCGCCCCCCCCCCCCCCCCCCCCCCCCCCCCCTCCCCCCCCCCCCCCCCCCCCCCCCCCCCCCACTTATGAGTGCATAGTAGAATTCAAGATGCTTTCCAAACTCTGGGAAACCCTTGTGTCAGTTTCAGCTTGTGTCTGGACTTGAGCTCTAGTGGCCTGCAGGTGAAACTTTCATTTCCTTTTATCCATGCATCCTTAGATGTCTTCAAGGATCTATGATTTTATCAGAAAGGCACCACATTTCTCCATGTAGGTCAGTGCTCTGTCCTCTGTGAGCAGGTTATCCTTTAGCAGATCTTTGTCTATGCCTGTCATTTTCATCCTGTTCCTATCCTCATCACTCTTTCCCACCTCTTTCCCTTCTTCTCTCTCTTTCTCCCCTCTCCCTCCTCTCATCTCTCTCTTCTCTCTCCTTTCTCCTCTCTCTCCTCCCCCTCTGTGTGTGTCTTTTACCTTTTTGTCTCTCTCTCTTTTCCCCTGTCTGTCTTTCCCTGTTTCTGTCTCTATATCTCTGTCTCTCAATGCACGTATCTCTCCATGCCTCTCTGTGTTTGTATTTGTCTCTCTTGGCCTTTGTGTATGTCTGTTTCTGGTTTTGGGCCTGTCACTTTCTTCCTAGCCTTTCATTGTTGAGCTTTCATCTGTAATTTCCCATAATTCCAACATCTGTTTGTGCTTTATTTCTGTTTGGAAACTAAGTGCTTTTGGCTCTCATTTGAAAGTCTAATCCTATAAACTTTGGATTAGAGTGGATTGTCTAAGTTCTGCAAGTATCTAAAACAAGTACAGATAGTAGGAACTCTGACCCACTTCTAAAGACCTCTACAAAACAGCACACTGTTCAATCCCAAATATGAAGCTCTTTTCTGAGGAGGTGAAAGGAAACACAGCTCAAATCTTGACCACATGCATTCAGAAATCAGGCCAAGGAGGCATATCCAGGCCATAGATAAGATTGACTGTTAATCACAGGATACTTTAGAGACAGTCTCTGAGACTCTGTGAGAGATCCAGAAGCCAGTATGATAGATAACTGATGTCTCTGCTAGCTAGACGTAAGAAAAAAATCAAGGAATGGTAATAGAATAAAGCTCCTGGAGTTGGATCCCTCAAACATGGGTGACAATTGTGCCTCAAAATCCTCACAACAGAATTAGAACCATACCTTCTTTAAGGAGAAACACAGGAAGCCTGGACTAGAACAATATCTCCAAACTTCCCAATGCAGTTGAGGTTCACACTCTTGATCCAGGCCAGAAGTTCAGTCCACATAGACATCATGAGCAATTTAGTTATTTACCACCAAATGCCATGAGTAAGTTCCATCTTCCTGGGTTCCTCAGGAATAAGTAAAAACCTTATTCCTGTCTACCTATAGAAATTTGAACTTTATTTCTTCCTTTTCTGAAGCCCTATTTTTCAGCATTGGCAGAATCTATGTGTATCATTTAATGGGTTGGCTGACTTGAGCAGTATTATCAGAATGGCTGACAAACTCAGAGCCTCATCAACTAGAAACAATACCCAAAACCATGTCACAGTGCTATATCTTCAGGAGAGACACTGCTGCCCTCAGTATAAGTACTGGCTACTATGTCCCCTCTCCCAAACCCAACTGCCCTACTCTGTCATGATTGCCATTGAAAGATCCTAGAGGACTATGCTTCTTATCACAACAATGGATAGAAGACCATGTGCTCAAAACTTACTGGGAGTGATTTTGAAAAACTAAGTACCTAGGCTTTCATGTAAGAGATACTCCTTACCTACTGGTGGAGTTCAAATGTCAGGAGGTTCTTGATGTAGGAAGGAGGTTCAGGCTTTGGAAACTAATGAAAGAATGTTCATTGCAGAGCAGGCACGGAGCCTGTTGACTCAATCCTCTGTATTATAACTATGTCTAACTTTTCTAATATGACTCCTGTGGATTATTTACATTCTCTTTTCATAATGCTTTTAAGTATTAAAAAGTCTTCTAGTTACAGCAGGTAATGTTCTCTGAACAGTGCAGAAAACCATGAAGTCATAGAAGGTAATGGTCTGGAATGATTCTTTTCCTCTTTAGTGATGACGCCCATATACAAGCTGGAACTTTATTGGGAATTCTGCTGAAAACCACCTGCTTTTCATTGTTCCACAGACAGCTGGACTAAGACACATCAATTCATTTCTTAAAGTACTTTGATTTGTAAGAAAGTTACATTGATGGTGTAGAAGAAGAAAAGAGACATAAACACCTCAAGTAAAATAAAACAGATGACAATAGTCTTTGGAGACTGTGGAAAGAACCTTAGACAATTTAGATATTTTAAATTAGGCTCCCATGTGTGAATTCAAAGCATTTTCTTTTATAAATGTATAAGTAATATTCTTAGAAGCTTAGACTTGAAGGAAGATGTTTGTTATAGATTATTTTAATTTGCCAATTACCATCACCTATAGTCTAAATTCTCTATGCTCCTTTAGATATCAGAATTATCTTTTATTGAATTTATGTGAGCATATTTTCTCTTCCAAATGGCTAGCTCTATAAATTTGGGGCCATAGGACTGGAACTTGAATACCTAGGTGCCTGATCCTCCAGAGTGTGGAGGCTGGGTTAATCCATGACAGAAGAGTCTATACAAGAAGTTTCAGAAGGGAACACTGATTCCATCAGGAACTGGGCTAGGAGCCATTCATGTGATGTTTTGATCAAGAACAAGGCTTCAGCCTATCCATGTCCCAAGTACCTGAGGGAAGTGAGATTGAGTGGTCACAGACTCGTTTGTTTGGTGTGGTAGATGTAGGACCAGAGAACATTCAGGCCAGTACTGAAAAGGCAGCTGTAATAGTTAAAGCAATCGGCATTCTGAGGAAGCTCATGCATAGTACTGGGACAATAGAAAAGCAATCTGAACCACAAGACTCCAGCCTCTGGGAGTTCTCTCTTATGAAGGTTCAGATGCATATAAAAAAAGAAAGCTTAAGTGTAAGGGCATCCTGCTACTCAGAAGCAACTGCCTAGGGAAGTGTTTCCCTGATGTCAGCAAACAGATGCAGATAGAACTGTGATCCAAGGTGGGTAGGCTACATCATGAGCTGGCAGGTGAACTTGACAATGCCATTATAATACTGATTTTGAAGCCATGGAGGTTCAAGATTGAGGGAGCACATGGAAAGAAGATGAAGCCAGGTACTGTATGGTAGGGTCAGGGTCCCTGAAAGGACCCTCCTGCCCTGCCAGAAGCTATTGTTAGAAGTTGCACAAGTAAAGCCTTGGTTGTAGTGGAAACCCCAGGATATTGAAGATGTCAGGACTGTGAGACATTCACCAGCATGTAGTAGAACCAGTGCAAAAGATGCTGTGTGCATTGGGTGATGAAGACAGAGAAGTGGAGAAAGATGATTCTGTCAGAAGTCCCAGGTGCTGCTCATAGAGGTACAGGATTTGATGTTTGTCCTCCTGGCTTATGATTTTTCCTTGTGGGGTTATTTTTTTTCCCATGACCTGGTTCTTCCCATTTAAAATGGAAGCATTTAGCCTATGCCATTATCTGGAATATATAACTTGCTTTTGATTTTAGGGAGCTCACAGTTTAGAGACTTTTGACTGACTATTGGAACTGTGGATGATTGTAGGGACTTTTTTGAGTTGGACTAAATGTATTTCATATTATAACACTATCTTGAGCACAATGTATAAAATAAAAATGTATTTTATATTATAACACTATCTGGGCACAAGAGGTAGATGGTGATGGCTTAAAGATGATGTATTTTGGGTCAATTTGATAAGGGATGGTATTTTGATAGTATTAGTTATCAACTTGACAAATCTAAAATCACATGGAACATAGATCTCTGAGAATACATGTGGGGGATATATGTTAGTAGATATAGGGAAGACTGTCCACTAAGGGTGGTACCCTTCCCTAGGCAGGGGATCCTGGACTATATAGGAGTGCAGAGCATCAGCACTAGAAGTAAACATTTATTAGTCTCTGCTTCTGACTGTGGATGTTATATGATCAGTGGTTTCAAGCTCTTGCCACCTTGACTTTCCCATCATGGTGGACTGTAACCTGGAACTGTGAGCTGAAATAAACCATATCTCCCTGGAGTAGGTCTTTATTTATTTTGCAAGTTAGCTCTTTTTACCTTATTCCTTTGCTGCTGACACACTCTGAAAGCATCCCAGTTGGGATTAATTCCTTGTGATAAAAATGGGGCTTCCATTTCTATTATTTGCCCTATATTAATACAATAGTGCTTATCTCATATGTTCCTAACCTGGAAAGTTATTTCCTTTTGGGGTCCCATGGCAGAAGCTGTGCTGTGCCTGATTTTGTACAATGTATATCTGATGTGGTTATTTCTGGAGTCCAAATTTTAACCATTTATTTCCTACCTATAGTAAGGTTATATTCTTTTATAACCGTGTTCCCCTTAGATGTAGCAGTCCTGTAAGGAAAGGAGGAGAAGAAGGAGAGGAGAAGCTAGGTGATGAGAGAGAGAAAGAGGGGGGAGACAGGGAGGCAGATGTTCACGTATCTCCACCAGTCAAAGATAGTTGATATATCTAGGTTGGGTAGTGGGTTACACCTCTGATTGAGCATTACCAAACTTATAAAGCCCTTGATTAACATTTTTTAAAAAGTATATAAATGCAAAAAGGAAAAGGGGGCATGGGATAGGGGTTTTCTGAGGGTGGGGGGTCTGGGGAAAGGGGGTGGCATAAGAAGTATAAATAAAATATCCAATAAAAAATGAAAAAAAAGATATAGCAGTCCTTGATCACTGATGTCAAGTGTATTATTTTTTCTTGCTGTGACAAAATACCTGATAAAGGAAATGTAGAGAAATATTATGTAGGTTTATGCTTAAAGAGTAAAGCCCACTGTGGCAGAGAAGCCATGGTAGCACCAGTACGAGGTAGCTGCTCTCATTGTGCTGAGAAGCTGAGAAAAATGAATGCCAGCATCCTTCCTGTTCATTCCATTTTATTTATTTATTTAGCTCAAGTCTCCAGCCCATGAAACCGTGACCCTTTTATTTAGTGTGGTTCTTTCTACCTCAGTTAACTCAACCTAAAAGTTCCATCAAAGACATTCCCAGAGGTTCATCTCCTGATTGATTTTAAACCCTGTCAAAATTGACAATCAATTTTAATCATCATAAGTCCAACCTTTGTAAATTTGACACCCAGACATGTCATTTTTAAGCCCTAACCTTCCACTCTTTGTCCTCCTGAGTTCCTGGCCATTTTGCCATGAAAAATGCATTCATTCCTTTATCATAAGTCCCCATGGACTTTAATAGTTTTCAACACTGTTGAAAAGTATAGTAGGTGGTCTCTTCCAAGACTTAAGCAGTCCCTCAACTGTGAGCTCCTGTATAACCTACAAAGAAGTCACATACTTTCAACATATACAGGTTCAGAATAAATGTTCCCATTGCAAGAGGGAGCAATGATTACATAGCAGAGAAAGATCCCACCAAAACCTAATCAAAGCAAGCAGAGCAAGTGCCAGATCCTAGAATTCCATGCTCATCATGGAACTTTGAAGGAACCATCAGAGTTCTGGACAGTCACATCCTTCCAGCGTTCCCATGTGCAACCTTCCAGTTGAGTTAGATCCACTCTGCCTACAGCTTTCTTTGGTGAATGTGCCATGGTCCTGGCATGAGGGCCACGACAACTTAGGTTTCCCATTCACATGTTTATACACAGAATTTCTACTGTTTCTTTGCATGGACTCCAACTTGGCCACAAATCTCCTGGCCTCAGTGTCTCTAGAACTGTGATCCAAGTCCCTGTAATTCTCACTCTTGTATCTTTCATGCCAAATTCTGCTAGTGTCTCAAGATACAACTTGAACCCCCTTGAACAGCAGTTGTAGCAGCTGCTGTGTACT
>NC_047668.1:36652248-36684748 GCF_011762505.2 Arvicanthis niloticus | reverse complement strand
GGAGCTTGTCTTTAGAGCAAAAATGGGTAATAGATTGCATGCCTGAACAATGATTTTTGTTTATAAAAAGAAATAAAAAAAAATGAGAAAACCGAAAAACTTACTGCATGTCTGGAGGTCGGTGATTTGAGCTGAAGTAACTTCCTGAGAGTGGCTAACTTCACTTTACAAACAAGGAAGGATTTTAAGCAAGGGCTGTGGGAATGTTAGCTACTCCCGAGGCACTGTTGTATTTGTCTAATTATAGAAAGAAAGTTGGTTGATGTTTATAAATCTGATAAACTCAAATAAAGATTTTAAACAATAACCTCAATGTTTGAAGTTCATAATAACAAAACAGTACTTAAGTTTTAGCAGAGTATGTTTTTTTTTTAAAAATCACTTCATAAACAAAAAGTTGAGTCTTCACACTGTACTTCCAGATAGATCTGAATAAATAATAAATAATATAAATAGTCACCTGAGTGTGAACGGAACATTAATTTAATCAGGACAAATTTCTTATACCATTGAAACTATATATGCTATTGATCATTATGTTATTAATTTAATTAGTATAAAGTGATTTGTATAACAATTTTTTTGTTCGAGTGTTTATACTTCTAACACCACAGACAAAAGTACCCATAACACTTACAAGCATGAGAGAGTCTTTCTAATTGTTCAACTTTATAAAAGAGGTGTAGCTTTTGAAAGGAGAAAGTAAGGTATGTTTTACATATAGATGGACAGATGTTTACTTTAAAAATGAAAGTATTTTATTCAAAATTCCCTTTGAAAACAATATTATAAGATTAAGTTTCAACCTACCCAAAACTATGAACCCAAAGTATTAGTGGTGCATTTTAAATACAACTGTGTAGTATATATTCCCCTTAGAGAACTTTATTGTTTTCCTTTCTCAATTGACCCAAAGGAGCATCAGTGATTGAATTGCCTCAGTGTGGTACAGTAAGTCAGTTGGCTGAAACTCTCCTTAAAGTTGTACATCAATATTAAATTTTATTTATTGAAATAGTTGTTTATGCTAGACCACTGAAAGGGTGTTTGTATGTTGATACACTTTTTAAAAAACTCTTGCTTTGACCCTCTTTCTCTTAGTCAGTCATTTAAAATGTATTTTAGCTTGAGTTTAGGAAAAATAAAATTAACATTAAATATTAGTTACTACCCAGTTCAAAGCCTCAAACTGTAAAATGTGGGCAGTCTGTGAAGATTCCTGAAATCATTTCCCTCAGAGGACTAGCAGGCAGGGTGGTGGCTGCATCCACAGTGTGCTCTGAAGGGCTGTGTGGCCGCCTTTTGATTTCTACCTTCAGCCTTCAGATTTGTGAATCAGATCTGTCAACTTCGGCAAATCCTTGGACAGAGCACAGTTGATTTCCCCCCCTCCCCCCTCCCAAAGTTAATCACCCATCTTGGTTGGCTTCCTCCTTGCCTCCCTGACATTTGACTGCCGCTAATTCACTGATTAATCTCATTAATGTGATTATAGCAGGATTTGGAGCTAGCCGCCATTGTTCTGTAGACAGTGCTATTCAAGCTGAGCACTTTCCACCCCATTCAGTTTGCTGTGATTTTTCAAAGGCTGGTGGAGGGAGCCATTGTGATAGGGTTTCCTGGCCTCCTTTCAGCACCGGGAGCTGTCCGCGACAGATAGCAATTGCATTCAGCAGCGACTTCCTAGAGGTCCACTGCCTATGTGAAAACGGCTCACTTGCATCACCTTAATGACAGTGCTCACTGAGGTAGCAGTCGAGTGGTGTTTATAGTCACAATTGGATGTTTTGAAGATGGTGGCAGGCCGGATCTGTAGCTCATGATTTTTATTTTGTAAAGACATTGCAGCTGCTATTGCATCCACAAGTTTATAAATATCAAACACATGAATCTGCCAAAATAACTCATGTGCTTTGGGACTCTAAAACTACAAACATCACTACTTTGGGAGTGGATGCTCTTTATCTCAAGGTGTCCAGTTATTAATACAATATCAGTTTGAAAAGAAGAGCCAGGGCAGACAGGTTTACCCTAGGACAGAAAGGACAAATGGCAGGAACTGTTCTATGAAGTGAAGCTGGCACCCAGAACCACCAACCAACACTAGCTTCATGGGTCTGTGTTTGAAGCTGAGGCCAGGGTTGAGGCCCAATAACTTGAGAATACTTATGACTAATACACAAAAATTCTTAAAGGAACAGAAGCCTACAGTTTTTCTTGGGACTATGTAGCTGTATGAACTAGGTTTAAGAGCATGTAGTTATAGCTAGAGGTCAGATCTAACAGATGTGGCAACTTTATTATTCCTGGCATGCTTTCTACCTGGTTTAATTTAATTTTTAACTCTTAAAATTTTTTTGGCTTTTATTAATTTTTACAAACTATCCCACTCTCCGATGATACCTGTTCATTTTCTTTACCAACTTTCAAAAATAAATGTAAATAAAAGTTATTTTGCAGTATTAAAGTTTTTTAAAGTTTTCTATTTGTTACCATTATATATAGATTTTAAAAAAAAATAATGGATTTAAAATTTGAATATTCATTTGCATTGTTTGCTCTATGTAGAAATGTACCACATGTAACCACTTAAAAAAGACAATTACATCTAAGGAAATTATTTTTGCTACTAAAATAATATTTTAAATGTCATATGTCTAAACCAGACATCCCATGTCAACTTGCAAGACAATCTAATTTGGTGGAGACCTGTTGTTTCAAAAATACATATTATCTCTTCTAATACAAACAACTTAAACTTTTAGTCATTCTTTTGCTTTAAAAAAAAAAAAAAGTCCACTTTATGAAACAAGAGGAACTAATGAGGTTGCCTTGGTAGGGACCACTCTGCCCTGAACTTGAACTTGCACTCAACTGGCTGCCCATTTTCAAGGGCCATGTTTTCTAATCAATAACTAGTTTTACAAATGCATCTAGTATTTGACAAGAAAGTCTGAAGAGTCCCCCAGAATCTTGTCCAGGACACAAGGGAGCAGCAGGTGAAAGAGCTTCAGGTTCTTGGGCTCTCAGGAAGGTCACTCACTACAGTGTCCCTCCCTTTCTTATTTTTAAGAATCTCTCTGCCTCTTTTTTTTTTTTTCTTTTAAAATTTTGTAGCATCCCTTGACAAAAGTCATAGGAGGTGAACTTGGACAAAAACTTGGAAAACATTAACATGTTTCTCACTAAGCTAAGTTTCATCCCTACTGCATAAATACAATACCTCAACTAACACCCATCTATGTATATTCCAAACTAAAGACAGCTCATGCTATGAACTTAAAGAATAAAGTACTGTATATGTGTTTTGTTCTGGTGTATTGTGCGTGTGTGCGCCTCTGTGTGTGTGTGTGTGTGTGTGTGTGTGTGTGTGCGCGCGCGCGCGTGTGGGTGATATCTAAATAACATATATGGCTAGTATTTTTAACAAACATTTTAAGTTGGCATGTCCCATATATGAATATATTGCCTAAAACAGTCCTAATTTGCACAAAGTAGAAACAACTGTACATTTTCCCATCATTAGGCTATGTTTCAGTGCTGTGTGACTCAGTTGGAAGTATCTTTGTGTTCTCTTCCTTTCTCCATCCCTCTCTCCCTGCCTCTCCTGGCCTCCTGACCTCTCTTTAACTCTGCCCCTGTTCATCTCTGTGCCCCTCTCTCTCCTGGCTCTGTCTCTTTCATACCTGCATTCTTCTAGCATACACAATGACTTTTCTGTGAATGTTTTCACAATGAAAGTGGGTTTTGTTTTGTTTTTTTAAGCTTTGATGGCCTAATGAGCCCTCAGGGTATCTGCAGAAGTAATCATAGATGGCAGAGAAAATGTAATCCAGGTGTTAGAAAACTAGAGAGAATGCATAAGTGCTTATTTATTGTGTGAGAAGATACTGACCAACATTGCTGCCTAGGGCTGCTAGGTGGGAAGGAAATGTTGTGCTATAGCTCTGGATGAAAGAAAAAGCCCCATGTAGGGATTACTGGGGGTGGGAGGCAGAGAAGGGGAGGGAGGTATTCTGATGGCAGCGCATTGTCTATAGGAAGATGGAGGGACACTGGGTGTCCCCAGCAAGCCTCCTTGTGGAGAGCTGTGGAGGTTTCTGTCAGGGCACTGGAGAGGGAGCAAGCGGTACCCTGTGTAGTAACCACGCGCCAGGCAGATGCTCTTCAGAGGAATTACCTCTGAGAGCAAGAAGAGGGTGTTCCTGGGACCTTGGGACTGCTGTCAGTCTCCCTCAGAAACCAGTCCCGCACTGTGCCTATGGAGGCCCCCAGTGGCTGAGCTGTGGGCTCTGCCTTGCACTCCTGTGCACAGGGCTGACAGTGCCAGTCCTGATGGGAGGGGTGGAGGGAATGCAAACACGGAGGGATCTGTGACCACACGTGCCTGGGGCTCTCCATGGCAGTTGAGGAGCTGCGTGAGTGAGACAGACTGCTGAGGAGGACTTGCTGATGGCCACCAACTCGTCTGCAGAGAGGTACCTCTTCCCTTTCCTTTAAAGGTGACATGTGGTTGCTTATTTGCCTGGCTGCCGCAGCTTTCCAACTCCTCTGAGTGATTTTGCATAGTCTCTTAAGTAGTTCCCACAGCCATTTCTCCACCTGCCTGGCCACCGTCCACTCTTGTTTGGTTACACAAATATGACAAGATGGCATGATTTGGGGTACAGGGGGCCAGGGATGGACCTTCTTGGCTACAGCTGCCCCTCATATGAACATGCCTATAGGTTGCTTGTCTGCAATCTCCCAGAGTTTTTCTCATCAGGAGTCTGAATAGTCAAAGCTAGCTTCCAGGAGAGGGGAGGTACCAAGCATTCGTTATGATTTAGTGTGCTCCACTAAGAGGCTGGTGAAGGAAGGGGACAGCTACTACCACAGAAGCATTTGTTGCTTGCCCTAAGAGGTTATTTATAGAATCAGCACCTGGTGGTGGTGGGGTAACAAAACAACACACACACACACACACACACACACCAAAAACAAACAAGCAAACAAACAAAAAACCCCAAGTGGTACAGAAAGTCACATAGCTATGTTCTCTTTTGTGGTTTTGGCATCTTATTGGGTCTGTTCTCTTTTAAAATAAACTTTTCCTGTTTTCTCTTCTTCAAATACTGGCAGCACGAGCCGATAATGCTAAAAGTTACTCAGAGAATAGTTTTGTCTCTTGTTTTAAAGGAAAATAATAAAGGGAGCTTGTGCCGGATGGGATGCTGTAGTGTGGCTGACAAGCCAGGGAGATGGTGGGAACCCTTCAGTTAACTCTCTGGTGCCCGTTCTCCAGTCTTAAGAACTGCCCGGGGAGGCCCCGATGCCTTTTTGTTTTGTTATGATGTGTAGCTGTAGTTCCAGTGAAAACACCAAGGTTCTGCTGACTTTGGTGAGGTTTCTTGGACCACTATACACATTTACCATAACGTCAACGATAGGGGAGATTTTCTGAGATACATCACCTAGCGGGTAGCAGCCAACAGTAAGCCTGCGTATTTACAGTTCTCATCTATTACATTAAATACAGCACTGCACATCACACACTCCGCTCTAGAGATTTAGAGGCCTGTGGGTACAGTGTAGGAAGCACACAGCACACATCCCAATCTTGCCTGACTGCTGAAAGCCTAGTAAACAGGAAGGATAGAAATTACTGGTTTTAACTCACAGCTGTTAGATTGAGAAACATCTAGATCAGTGATGAAGTTAGGGTTTGAGGAAATGGCTGCGTTTTATATTGCTTAAAGGACAGCAGCCCGCCCGCCCGAGCAGGGTAAGTCAGCAGGATGCTCCCGGTGTGCCTCTGCGGCAGCGATGTGGTCTCTAAGGAAACCTGTGCCTGATGCTCGCAGCCTGGGCAGTGCTGGCGGCCCAGGGCCGTCTGTCTGCTGCCTGCTGATGGAGGCTGCGCCGCATCCACCAGGCAGGGCTCTGCACGCATGCCCGTCTTCCCCGGCGTTTAGTGGTGTCAACTTATTAATTTCCATCTTCGACTTCAGGCCTGTTAGTTTCCTGTCTGAAAGCATTATTACTTTTGTCCATGTGGCAAAATAATTAGCATACAGATGAGAAGTGGCCCCGTGTCTGCGCGCCGATAGAGAGAAGATGTGCGGTTCGAAGTTGATTGGATGAATGGAGAACAAATGGTGGGCGTTCAAAAGCATTAGAAGAGTTTTGTAGTCGCGGAGCAGGCTGGAGAATTTTCTGGGTGAGTCCCTAAGATGGAAGGCAGGGGTGGCTGCCGTGGGAACAATTGCTTGTCAGAGGCTGGCTTAGCTGAAGGTGCGGAAAGGGACTGCAGGCGCAGAAAATCCATTCTTCAGGTTTCTCTTTGAAATCCCCTCCAGGTAAATGTGTCCTGTTGTTTCTCGGAGCCGTGGCTGCGCTTCCCAAAGTGGAGCAAAGTTCAACTCTTAAGGGCAGTAACAAAAGAATAGTCTTTTGCTGGGGCTCGGGTGGCCTCTTCATCCATCTTCCATGCATAAGTGTGAAGTGAAAATTAACTGTTTAGAGATTAGTGTTTTCAGAAATTTACAGCAGCCATTATTCAACGTGTTTAATTAATATTTTCTGGGACAGTGTATGGAGACCAGCAGAATTAGCAAATGTTGTTTTGATGAAAGCCAGACATAATTAGTTTTGACTAGTATATATTTTTCCTGGCTGGAAGGAGATTTTAGCTCATTTACCCAGTTACTTATTGGGGACAGTGGAAACTGAACTGATGGGGTTTTCTGTAGGTCTGTAGGATGCACAGAGGGCAGATGTTAAATGAGAACAACCTTTGATACTGAGGGTTTTTTTGAGAAAAAAATGAGATTTTTTTAAAATCAGTTTTCTGAGTTCATAAGTAATAATGAAGCTTCCCGGAGGCTTGAGTTTCTATTGTCAACAGTGGCATACATTTCTTATATAATTCTGGGACTAGCATGCTGGAGCATGGGTGTTTCAAAATTCAGTTCAAGATGCTTCTGGGGAGAGTCACTGATGCAGACTCCTTTCCTGTCTTAAGGATTCCTACCCTCCTTAGAGGGAAAAGGTCTGCATTTTAACTGACCTAATTATTTAGTTTGTGTTTTAAAGTTAAACTTCAATAGACAAACACAGCCTCTTAACTGTGTCTCTGTAGTTTCTTGGGTATTTTAGGGCATGCTATGCTTTCATTTTGAATTTTTAAAAGCTTTTTCAAAGTGTTGCTATACTTTAGAAATGACAGTAAATATGTAACAGAAATGCAACTTTGTGTGTGTGTCGGGCGGGGGTGTGCTGAGCAGGCGAGATTTGTTCCATTTCATAAAGTATGCCTTTATAAAATTAAAAACAACAAATATCTTCAGTGAACCCAAAGCCTCAGGTGTGACACTCTGGGAGCAGACTTGCCCCTGGTATGTAGAACTTGCCTGATTATTTTCCGGCTTAAATTGCAAGTTTCTGAATATTCACATTAAGATGTATTTTTTGCATAATAGGGGAAAATCTCAATTATCCTATAAGTGCATACAAATGCTGCTTCTATCACATTAAAAAAAATATATAGCTAGTAAGCTAGGATGTGGGAGAAAAACAACTCAGGTTTTAAATGTCTAGCCCAAAGTAATGAATACCCCAGAGTTCTCTCTCTCTCTCTCTTTTTTTTTTTTTTTCCTGAGCTCCTACCTAGAGAGAGGCTGTGCAGCACTCTCTCCCATGCTACTTCCCTTGCGGAGTTGGGTCCGTCTTTGTGAGTAAAATAACTCTCTTGTTTTCTGATAGACTATAACTTTCTTGAAGCAGACATTTGCTTTTTACCCTCTGCTTGGCCATTTAGAAGCAGGGAAGCCCTTGAATGTCACTCATCCACAAAGGAGGCTTCCTTTGTGCCTGGCTGCCTCTCACAGGCACAGGTGAAGTCCATTTTTTTTTTTTTTTTTAAAGGGCCACAATTATGTCACCGGAGTTTCCACTTGAGGGAGTTACTTTTGCCGCTTACAGTCCTGTCGCTTTTCAAGGCTCCTTGCAGTTGGTAAGGGCTTGATCCAAAGACAATGAACTGTCTCTGAGCTGGAAATATGTTCATCTGAGCCAGCCTGAAGTGTGATTTCTAAGGGGACTTTTTATTTTATTTTTTAACTTTTCCACTGAGGTTGAATATTAACTTTAGAAAAGATTGTGACCTTCCATAGCTAAATCATGAATTCATCCACGAGATTCCAAATGTCCAGTGGGTGCCCCCTGCCTTAGCTGTTCTGTGGGCAGTGTTCGCACTGAGGGATCTGCATCCTAGGAACTCTGTCCTGTACCACAAGTACTGCCTATGACCAGAAAAAAAAAAAAAAAAAAAAAAAAAAGATGTCAACAGTTTTCTTCCAAAATGTCACTTGTTCTTATTTCCTTAACAATTTTGTGCTGTGGTGTGTTCTCACACACTTAAGAGAATGTGCTGAGCTCTTCCATGGTTTTTAAAGTGTAAAACATGTATGTTTTTTAAGGTTGCTGGGGTAAAGGTGTTGTTTATAGGCTGGAATATTTGGAGTCATTGGGTAAATAGATGCACCATGTAAACCTGCCTTATATGTGCGTATGTACTCATTAATATAGTTGTAAGAACTTTGTGACTCAATGTTGTAAACTGCCTGCTTCCTACTGAAATCCGATGCCTTAGGCACCACACACCCTCAGATTGCCTTAAGAAAATCACCCCAATTGAGCGTTTGCTTCAGATGTTTTCAGGTGGAGTGTCAAGCTTGAAACTTTAAATCAAACAACTCAGGGATGAATAATTTATGAAGGGGGGGGTACTTCTTTTAGTATGTCGACAAGGATTTTCATTGTAGGATTTCCAGGTCCAACATGGCCTTGAGAAGCACCTCAGCCATTGTCTAAACTGAACCTTAGTGTGTTCTAATCTGCACTCACAGAGTGTCTTTACAGAAGTCAGCACCCACTTCTCAGTTGCTGGGGCTCCTCCATCCCTGAATCCCATAGGTAGGGGACAGTTCTCAGGGTTCTGTCTTCGAATTTGGTGCCATAGCCTCTCCCTGGTTCACACATTCCCCTAGCCAGTGCCATCTGAGCAAAAGCTGAATGCATAGCACACTGTCGCCATGAAACAATGCTAGCCAGACTGGTGGTGGAAATAATCCAGTCTGCAGGGCACCCCATAGAGAGCCATCAAACCGAGTCTGCTCTGGAGCTGTCTATGAGAGTGTGAACATTCAGAAATCAATGCTACATCTGCTGGTGGACCCTCCGGTTCCCTGAAACCCCCACCTGCCTAATGCATCTGGGCAAGAGCTTTCAGAAGCCAGCTTCCTTCAGGATAAATTTAATACGTCTTGAGGGCCAGGCGCAAGCAAATTGATTCTATCTCTGCAGCAGGAACACTCATAAACATCTGTAAGGATACAGATTCTCAACAACTCCAGGATGAGAGGATGCTATTTTGTGAAATATTCTAAGCCTCCTCCCTTCATACCTCATGCCAGCATGGCATTTTTTAATTAGGAAGTTGATTAAAAAGGGCATGGCAGACCAGGATGTATGGTTCTTTGGCTTTCGTCCAGCTGTTTGTTGATGGAATGGTGGAAGGCATTGCTCATCACCCGTTTCAGGAACGAGAAAGACTCGGAATTGTTACAGGGCAGAGGGGTGGTAAGAATGGGGCTGTCCTGTGCTGCGTGCTGAAGGCAGTTACTTGGTGGTGGCTTCCTCTGTGCAAAGCTTTTCTGCAGACAGACTTGCCGGCTTCCTCCATGACCCAGGTCACGTGTGCTTTGCAGATACCTGGGAACGCCGGGCAGCGTTGTGTATTACACTGAGGAATTCTGGGCTTCTGGCTTTCCTGTAGTCAATAGGAAAAGTCATAATCATTTGCATTTTCTGGATGGACGTCTCTTTTGGCCACGTTTCCTGTAGGCTGCCGTCACCAGTGATAGCTCTTCTAATCTCTATGATGCAGCACTCTTAACCTCAATAGGAACTGGTTTTGTTTTGGCTGTTTTTTTCTTTCTTTTAAGGGAAATTCTTTTCTTTATAGGATCTTTTTTAGAGCTTGAAGAATATTATCACAGGAATAAAATTTTATGTCTACTTGTAGTATTCCCATGGCTAATGTGGTGTGAATAAGTACCCTGTTATGAATTTAACCCTGTCCAGCCTTCTCATTGTTTGAGCACTTCCTGAGATCAAGTGTGCCTAAGAAAGTAGAAACAGATCAGCAGCTAAGACTGACACTGAGACACCCCCCCCAAGCAAAGGGAGAGGCCCTAAGGGCTTTCATGTGACCTCAGGGGAGCTGCTCAAGGCTCAAGACAGGGGACATAGGGAGATCTCTTCAGTCCAATGGGACTGATCAGCTGATTGGCAGCAAGCCTGTCTTTTGTTCTCCTCCCCCTGAAACTCAGTGCAAGTTTGCTAATTATTTTTAGATTCTGTGTTTTAGGAAAGTTCAGTGATAGATCTCTAGCAGTCAGCAGCCATGGTGGGCATCCCTCTCGATTCCAGCCTTTTTCTCTCAGCAACAATGGCACAGTCAACACTGAAGACGAAGACAGTGGCTTCTTAAAGTCAGTTTCTCCCTCCACCCTTTGCCACCGATGGAGTATCTATGCAGTGTGCACACCTTGAACCTCTACTGTGTGCAGAGCAAAGAGAGGGAACCATCCTGCAGGTAGTCAGGACCTTAGTATTTATCTGTCTGTCTGCCCATCTACCGACAAAAGGTAATGATGATGCCTGCAGGGCAACTTTTCCTTGAGCAGATTTAGAAATAGATTTTTGCTCTTCTGACCTAAGCAGAGTGAGCTGAATCTCTTGTTTCCTTTTTCTGGCTAATAAATACTCTGGTGGTCTTCCTGAATATTAGCATAATTGCATAGCATCGTGTAACTGTTTTTGTATGAATTACATATTTTAGTATACCTCCTTCTCATAAAAGCTAGAAATAAAAGTTCAGATTTTATTTTTGTGTGTTCTGGATAGCTATGGTTCTTCATACTTGGAGTATAGAGTTAAGGTGACAAGCCTCTTCTCATTTGAGAATATGAGACAGTAAACACTGGTAAATGTCAGATGTCTTCTTTGCAGTTTCTGGACATTTAGAGGCTGTGGGTAGCAGGGATCAAGAACAACAGCTTTGGGTGTGGTGTGGTCAAGGCCTCTACTACTAAGTGAAGCCAGCCTTCCAGCAGACAGACAGATCTCTGGGCTATCTACCTTCTCTGTTAGATGTTCAATATGAGCTGTCCTGACACTGTGCAGCCAGCTGAAGAGCCATTGGCTACAGAAGCCTTTGGCAGCAGGAGGAGGAGAATTCAAATGAGAAACTGGTGAGGCATTCAAACACTCTGAGAGGAGCTGCCACCTTGCCACACAGCAGACTCCACTGAACAAACCGGATAGGTGCATTATGAAATCCTGCCGTTCAGTCCTCTAACAAACAAGTGTTGTGGGAGCTAGATTTTTATATTCTCTCAGAGTGTGAAAGACAAGGGGTGTAGGGATCAGAAAGCCACATAGCTTTGCTTAAAGATAGAATCAATTGCATAAAGCAAGAGGTATGGGTAGCTGACAGAAATCCTAACCACAGGCTTTGGTAGATTCTAGATTCATTTCTGCTTGTCCTTTGTTTTACATGGGATGTTTGACTCTAAATTGAAATTCAAGAAATTCTCCTCTTTAGAACCTACCAGTGCCCCTTTCTGTGATTCTGAGGGAAGTTGTGGAGGTCTTGCCGCCCAAATATTCTTTGGCTAATTTGTTGTTACTGGGATATTGTTAGCTCCAAAACAACCCATTTCCCTCAGAGACCCATGGTGCATGCCAAGCTGTGTCATGTCAGTCCCCCAGGGACACACTGGCACACCTGTTTACAAACGGGCTAGGCCACCTGTTCCTCTTTCCTCCAGCTTCAGAGTTAATGATCAGAACAGGGTCTGATCACCTGAATCATGTCAGTGGCAGAGAGCCACTGTGAGACAGCAGGACACTTCTAATATATGATGTCAATAGATGTCTAGTCAATTCCGAGTAAGTTAGAAAATATACTCAACCTATAATCACTGCCTGAATTACAAACATCAGCAATCTAGAGACTAGATGTGATGTGAAGCGTGTGTCAGACAAGATTCAGCCAATGAAATTTCATCATTGCATAATTTGCGTTTTTAAAATGAAGCAAATGCAGGTGAAAGTTTCCTTTCATTGTAGAGATGTTGCTGACATGGAGGACGCTTGGGCCATAAGCTCCAGAAAATGCCAGTATCAATAGATATGATAACACAAAAGGGAGGATGTTGTGGGGTCTTATCTCCAGACAAAGAACTATAGGTAGCCAATGGCTGCTTGGAGAGGAAGAATTAGCCTCTCCCAGGGATGAGCTTCCTCACTGGTTGTCCAATGCAGACTAGTTATCCTTGAAACCATATACACACAAGTAACAAAAACTGACGCAGAAGGATGTGTTTATTTATTTGTGACAATAGTAAGGTATTAATTTATGTATGTGGCAATAGTAATCAAAGAAAAAAGAGGCTATGACTTTAAGAGCAAGGGGCATTGAGGGGCTAGAAGAAGGGAAAAATGATATAACTACATTTTAATTAAGATGTATTTTTTTTAAAAAAAGGTCTCTAATAAAACAAACAAACAGTAATATCCCTGCCACCTTCCAGAGCTCTGTCTATATCCAGTGTGGGCTTATCTTTCACTTCCTCTTATAACTAGGGAATATGCAGCTGGGACCACATACTGCCAACACCTGCATTATTTTGGCTTCTACATGTAGTCCTAGCTGCTTCTGCCCCTTTATCAAAGGGCAGGCAGGACCTGGAGCATATTTAAATACTTTTCTTTAGTGAATTCTTTGGTCTTTATGAAGAGTCAGAGCACCACTCGGGCCTGGTTTGGTTTAATCAGCTGGATTGTGTGTGTACTCTAAGTTTCCAGCTAATTCTTTAGGACATCAGAAATGACTCATGGATATCTTGATTATTTTTCTATGCGCATCTACTGAAGGGCATTTTCACCAAGGACCAAACAGGTAGCCATCCTTTCTAGTTTTGTTTCCATGTCCCTTTTATTTTTAAAGTAAAATTTCCATTTGTAGCTCACCTTGGCATGACCTGGAGCCTATTTGGAAGGTGCTGTCTGAAAGGCAGCATGTTGTAGTCTGGCTTCCCACAAGACTTCAGGGTGACTTTGAACACATCAGTTCAGCCACCATCTCTTTGTATATTGTTCCAGAGGAGGGAATGGAGTCCACTATTTCCCAAATCTCCTTTTAATCTCCACTGTTGGAGGGAGAGCAGAGGCCTAGGGTACTCTCACCAGGTATTCTTGCTGGTGATGGCCCAGTGCAGCCTCATAGAGGCCAGGGAAATGACATACTAGTCATAAAACCAAATGCCTTTTGCTCATCTGGAAAAATCACCCCACGAAACTCATGCATGTGCCTAGGCATTAACTTTCTCTTACACTTCCTTTGTTAATTTTATCTATCTTATGCCTTTGACTTGAAATAAAGCCACACTTTTGACAAATAATCCTTTATAACAACTGTAGGTGGACAGGCTCTCTGACAGAAATCACAGGCACACACACTGGGATAGCTCTGAGCTCACTTTTTGGTATCTCTCAGCTCCATGACTCCCATAGATCTTCCTTCTCGCAACACAGGCAAATGAAGTTACTGGTTTAGATTTAAAGCAACCTGCATCTTTATGGCTTACCATTCTTTTCAGAGGCAGCATCAGGGGTATGCATGGGTTAAAGGGGGACACATTTTTAGTAGCTAGAATCTATTACACAGTCCACGGCCTAATTCTGGTAGCCTAGAGTAGAAGGCACAAAAAAATTACAAGTGAGAAACTGTGGGTTCAGATAAACATCCCCATTTACCACTGCATCTAATGTCCTGTTGTTGTACCTCAAGTGGGCCAGGGGTACAGGGTACCCCAGTGAAACAGAAGGCATGGTGCCTGTGGTGGAGAAGAACACAGGATAAGGAAATCAGACCCTGGAATAGGTAGAAAGCCTTTACATCACCCCAGGCCCTGGGCTTCTCACTAGGGTCATGGAAGCTTTCTAGGACACTGGTACTGGTGGCTTTTAAAATAAAGTCAAGAAATAGAGTGGGTGAAGGGAAAACTGTGCATGGCCAGATAAAGGCTAAAGGCCCTGGTATTTCCAGATAGAAATAAGTCACTGTATATTTCACAGTACTTGAAGATAGGAGTTTGAATGTTTCTGTCAGGAAGAGGGGTGACATCAGAGGACCCGCTCCTATGTGATCTCAGTGAATACCTGCCTGTAAATGTCACACGCCACTCCTAATGTATGTGTATGCTTATGTATCAATTTAAAATTGGGTGGCTTTTAAGACTACATGTCCAATTTAATGAAATCATCTAACCTTTCCAAAAGTCAAAATGTGTCCCAGGAAGCTTCCCTCTGTATATAGGGAAACAAATCTCATGGTAGCTGGAATGAGAAGACCCACAAAGGGTGCATGACCCAGTATGTACGAGGTGGGGATGGTCATACGGGAAGACTAACCACTATTAGAAGTTACTCTTCTATTGAGATAAAAAAGCAAGGATAAAATTTGATGGCCATAAAGATGTGTGCAAGATAGGAGTTTTCCATATGTGTCAGTTCTGGTAAAAATGGGACCAACTGGATTAGAAGTTCAGTACTGTTGGATGACAAGGATCCATACCTTATGACTCCTGTCCCATCCAGGTACATATTACAGTAAGAAGCTGATGAAAGGGGACTCTCAGGAAAGCTGGGCAAAAAGATACAGCCAGAATGTCACTAGCAAATGACGGAAGGTTTCCTGGGGTCTTATGCAAAGGCAACAAGAATCTGCAGTATTACTGAATACTATCAGATATGTAATCACACAACTGTAGGCATACTTGATGCCTGCCTCCTCTCTAAAAGTCTCTTATATCTAAACATGTGACAACCATGGTTTATTTTATTGTTTCTGCATTATTTATTTTTGTTAATTACACAGTTAAGAAAATTAGTGAATCTTAATTTTGCAGTCCTCACTAGTAAACATCATACTGTTTCTTGTAAGTCAATTGGAAACATTTTTGAAGACTTATTTATTTTCATTTTATGTATATGTGTGTCTGCATGTATATCTATGCACCAGAGGCATGCCTAGTACTTGCAAAAGCCAGATCAGGGCATTAGACCATCTGGAGCTGGAGATGTAGATGGTTGTGAGCCTCCTTGTGGGTGCTGGAAGTTGATCCTGGGTTCTCTCTGAGAGCGGTGAGTCCTCTTAACTGCCGAGCCATCTTTCCAAAAGCTGGGCCATCTCTCCAACCCCTGAGCTGGAAATTTTAAAGAAAAAAAATAATGGCAATGGGAGTGAGGAGCTGGCTTAAGCAGTAAAGTGCCAGCAAGCCGGAGGATAGGAATCTGGGTTCTCCATCATTCATATAAAGCTGAGATTGGTGGCATGTGTGTCAGAGACAGAAGAATCCCTGGGGATGACTAGTCAGCCCTTCTATTCAGTCAGTGAGCTCCAGGTCCAGTTAGAGACCCTGCCTCAAAAATTAAGGAGCAAGGCAAGTGAGGAATAACACATTTACTATCACTCTCTGGACTTTACATGCATGGTTACTAATGTACACATACAGTAGCACACGCACACACACACACACACACACACAATATGATTTACAAAATGAAGAAAATAGTGGTAGTAAGTTGTTTTCCTTTGCTCTGCAAGTCTCTATGTGCATCTGTGACTTTACTTCATAGAAGCATGTTTCAAAGATCTGTTTTTAACCATGCCAATAGCAGGGCAACAGCAGAGTTCCAGCATCGCTTGCCAACTGAGGCACAGGTAGGCGAGCTGTTTGGTGCATATTTCAAAACAGCTCTCAGCTTTGAAAGACCTTCTGATTTCAAAGTAAGACCAACTTCACACATGGCTTCCATAATAATGACTCCAAGCGTAGCAACATAAATGTACACTTGTTCAAGGTTTTCCGGGAGCTGTACCATGAAGCAGCTCCATAGTGTCTTATCACTGGTCACATCCTTTTCAAGTCTCCCAGTGAAGTATCAGGCATGGCTTCCTCCTTCCTCTTTATACACTCACAACTTACTAAAAATAATAGTTATTTGGCTAAGAGTCTTGGTGCCAGCCTATCATCCCAGTTACTCTACTGGGGAGGCTGACAGTGTAGTATTGCAAGCTCAAGACCAACTTGACAACTTAGTGAAACCCTGCCTAAAAATCAAATCTCAGAAAGAAGATAGAGATGTAGCTCGGTGGTGGAATATCTGCCTGGCCTGTGTGAGACTCTGGACTTGGTCTCAGCACCTCACACAAAACTAAAGGATCTTAATCCTGTTAACACAACCTTCTTCAGAATGTCTAAATTATCTGCTTTCAGATCCTGATTAATGTAATCAGGCATCCCCTGGACCAGGCACTGGGCCCTCTGCAGGAACTCCTAAGGAAGCTGCTCCAGTGCTCCAGTTCAGTGTGGTTCAGATGGACAGGATGGAGAGAGCATGTAGGGTTCTTTGTGTAACTTGTCTTCTAACGTATTGCTTTCATATCAGCCAAACACCCCTCACAGAAAGGGATGTATCATAAGCATAGCTTCTGTGAATACATGTTATGTAGGGGGAGGGCATACATGCTGAATGTATGTGCATGTGTGTGTATTCTCTTCAGGCTCCAAGCTCATTCCTGCTTTCATTCCTCTCACTTGTCCCTTGGATCCTAATTCACCTCCAAGTTGAACTTCTTGAGCTTCATTCACTATTTGCAAATAGCAGCCACTGACAGCCAACCCCTCCCCCTGACTCAGTACTGAAGTCATGGCCTTTTTGGCAAAACCTGCTCTTTCCTATCTTCTTCTTCACTATCTACTTTTGGCTGGAGCCTCTCCTGATTCCCATGTATTAATGTCCCACTTCCTACCTCTCTGTCCCACACCTTCAGATAAAATGTCTTTGATATAAATAAGCCTCCTATCACAGGTTAGACAGAGAAAGTATGTAATAGATTCACACACACACACACACACACACACACACACACACACACACTCCTGCAAGCACTCTTGCAAGCAGTGAGAATTCTCAGTAATCTTATACCTGCCATAGCCTCACAAGAGGGTGTGTAAAAGGGACCAGACCCAAGTGAAAACAGGTTGAAAGTAGAAAGGAGGCACACCAGCCTTTCAGGTAACTCTGACCCCTTTGCTTCCCATTAGACTTTTTCTTTAGATGGGTTCCTTCTAAACCAGGCTGTAGGCTCTCCTCTATTGCCCCCCCCCCCCACAAGATCAGATTGCCCATCCCCCCAGCAGCACTGTTATGTACACAGATCCCACAGCCCTTGTAACTAACCATTAAATATCATACACATTGCAAGAGCTAATGGGAGGGCCTTACTATGATAAGGAAATACATTTGGAATCTAACCTGCTTAGGCATGCCCATTAACAGCTGGAGCAGAGGGACACTCCTTCACTGATGGCCCAATGTATTGCAGAACTGATTGGAACTGGGTGGAAGATTCAGGCTTTTCTGATAAAGTGCGGCTGCTTGCTAATCCTTCACTATAGGCATCTGTCCCTCAAGCCTGATGCAAGCAGGGTACAGCATAGGCTAAACAGGACTACAAGAATCATGTGCCAAGGAAGAAGCTTTTCTCACTCCCTATTTGCTCCAGTACCCTTTTCTCTGTTGTGTGCATGTCTAAAAGCCAGCTCTAGTTTAAGAGATGAGACACTGAGACCTGGCCTTGTCTCCCATCTTACATAGTACCTGAGGGCTTGGCTTATACAAATGCAATTGAGCATGCCCACTCCCCTTCTTCTTTTTTTTTTTTTCAACCCTGGGATTGGTTGTACTTTCTTCAGAAGCTATCATCTGGTGATGTGCTTCCTAATAGAAAAATGGGTCTAGGGCTCTCAGCCGAGACAACCATGGAAGACCAGCTTTATGCACACCTCCCATCTTGCAACCCCCTTTCACACTAGCTTAGGAGAACTGGGGGATGTTTATCAGATGAGGCAGAGTGGCCGCATCCAGGATACAGCTGCCTCTGTGTCTAGCTATCTCAGCACAGAATTCACAGGCTGGGTACAGATGTGTGTGGCCAGCTCTGGGGGTACTGCTCTAGGAGAGTTGTTATGGGAGAGCTGCCGTGTGGCTGGTGTTACCTACTTAGATTGGGTATCAGCTTCCCTTTCTGATGCCCTGCATAATCTTGTTATGCAAACCCCAAGTTCTTCATTTGTCATAAGTAATCTTGAAATTAGATCTTTGTCTGTGTTCAGATGCAAAGCCATAGGTGAGGCTGTGAGGTGCCAGAAGGTCAGAGAGACCAAATGTCAGTCCTTCAGATGAATCTAACAGGTACCCAGAGACTGGACAGAGGGAGTAGTAAACATCTGTGGTTTTGGATTCTGCTATGTTGGTTTCTCTGGCTGGCTGTGTATTAGGGATATTCCTGTTACAATCCCTTTGATCTAAACAATTGTGGTGAAATCATTGCTTAGACAAGATCATCCTCAGGGGAAACACTGTGTGTAAGAAGAAAACCAGGCAGTGCTGCCTTTTAGTCAAGGAGGTGTGGTGAAGGTAGGGAAGGGTTGCCAACCGGATGTTCTGGTTTTCTCAGAGGAGATTTTGCTGGGCAGAATAGTGATAGGGGTAACATGTAGTTGATGTTTGCCATAATCTATAGATAGATAGATAGATAGATAGATAGATAGATAGATAGATAGATAGATAGAGACAAGGGAAGAAATCTGACCATGCAAAGTGAGGTGATCAGTCTCATAAGAAGGATGCTTGTGCTTGTCTAGGGGTAATTTAGAGAACATTTCTGGGTAAGAAGGCAGTTTGTGTACAGGGACACCCAAGATCCACCTGGAGGACAGGTGGAGTAGGTCATCAGGGGTCAGAAGCCACCTTACAACTGTCTCTGGTGATGAGCTTATGACTTCACTCTCCTGATAACGGGAAATTACGGAAAGCTTTTGTGTGGCTGAGTGACAAGGCCAGAGCTTTTCTCTGGGATAATTAATCTGGCAGCCAGTCAGTGGCTACTTCCTGCCAATTGCATCTCTAAAATAGCTCTCCCAACTGCTGCCTCCCCTCCACCCCTTCCACGATTTCCCTGGGACTGTCACTTATTCACTCATGGTACCCCACTGCACAACTTGCCAATCATCCGTAGTCTGTGGTGTGGGAGACTCCTGGAAAGGCTTCAGTCTGCACCTCATGGTTGTATTTCTCTCCTCTGTGTCCGACAGAGCACTGAAAGCCTGATCACTCCATCCACCTTCTGTGTGAGGGCCGCCATTTTTATTCCTTCTGCTTGTGGTAAATTCCCAATTATCCATATCCCATCACTCTTCCAAGGTTGCATTTCCACAAAGCTCTCCTGTTCCTTCCCAGTGGCATCCATCCTCTTTACCCTGAGTGTTCACAAGGAAGATTGTGCTGTATTTATAGGTGCGTATCTGACAGTGCTACCTTCCCAGAGACCAGGACAGTTTACCAGTTCTGTGGGTGTGAGTGTCATGGTGGATGGTGACTTGGTGTGTGCTCCTGCATTACACTGATGAGAGATGCAGGGGACTTTACCTCAGTGTCACTGCTGGGACTGAGGTGCTAGGGTTGGTAGGCACCTTGTTACCTCACATTGTTTTAGTTACCCTCCCACTTTGTGTTAACACACACACCATAACCAAAGCAACTTATAGAACAAAAATGGAGGCAAAAATAATTCCAGAGCGCAAGTCTATGACCATCTTGGTAGGAAGCATGGCAGCAGGCATGGCTCTGGAGCTTAGATCTGCCCCACAAATACAAAGTAGAAGGAGCTGAGAATGGTGTTTGAAACTTCAGACACCCTCTACCACACACCATTTCCCATACCTACACTCCCCATCCTCCTCTCTCCCATCACACACCTCCTTTGACAAGGCCAGTCTCCTAATCCATCCAAATAGCTCTAACAACAGGAGACCAAATATCCAAACACTTGAGCCTATGAGAGTCATGCTCATTCAAATCACCACAGCTGTTTATAACCCTTGTGATGATTCAGAGTGAAGTTACTTCTTTGATACACAGAGAACTTCTTGTGTTGGTCTTTGTTCCACCGTGCATCTTGGTATTTAGAAATAGGCATGGTATCACCATGGGGAAAGCCATCACAAGTCCTTCCAGTACCCAGACCCCTGTCACTGCCTGCTTTGAGTTCCTTTAGATATAGTGTAAAGATGATGTTAATTTTTCATCACTGTGACAAAATTTCTAAAGAGTCAGTATAAGCAAAGAAAGGTTTATTTTGTCACATGGCATCACAGATACATTCCGTGGCTGGCTCCATTGCTTTTAGTTGTCTGTGGCTGGCTGGTGCCAGATCATGGTTGGGGTTTCAGTCCATGGCTGGATCCATTGCTTTTGTGTTTGTGGTAGAGCAGAAACACTTGGTGTAAGGTCATGGTGTATCCAGCCTGTTCACCTTCTGCCAGCCAGCTAGCAAAATGACTGTCAGGAAGGGACCAAACACAAAATACACCATTCAGAGATGCTCCCCCAGTGACCTGCTTTCTTCAAACAGGCTCCTCATCTCATAAAAGTGCATTCATTTATGGATCTATGGATTGACCTGTTGATGAGGTCAGCTTCCTCATCATTCAGCTACTTGTGGGGATCACCAGCAGAGATCAAGCCCTCTACACATGAGCCTTGGGCCATTTATATCTAAATTTATATCTAAACCATAATAGCCTCAGACTTCCTGTATGTGATGTCCTACACAAGAAGCCCTGATTTCTGAACACCTTCTCTCTTTTATCTCCTGTGACAGAAGTGTGTCTGCCTCATTTGGACCATTTGATACCACTTAGAAGATAAATACCTGTATGTCTGCCATGGGAGAACAACCCCCCATAGAGGACTTTTGGGAAAATCATGATCAGTTTTTGGTTTTTGGTCAGGAGTGATAGTATCAGAGAGGTAGCCCACTCTCTCACCTGGGCAGAGGCACAATTAATTTTAAAGATCTAAGAAAGGGAAGGCCATCTCTGTCTTCAGCACTTTCGCCATCCAATCAAACAGCAGGATATGGAAAACAAGGGCAGATTCAGGTGACCCAGACTCAGGGTTAGGCAGAAAAAGAAGCTGTTGGCCCTAAAGAAGCCCCAGGCCCTTTTGATCCAGGTCCAGACTCAGGGTCACACACAGAAAGAAAGACTCAGGGTCACACATAGAAAGAAAGAAGAAAAGGAAGAAAGAAGGAAGGAAGGAAGGAAGGAAGGAAGGAAGGAAGGAAGGAAGGAAGGAAAGAAAGAAAGAAAAAAAAAGTGAAAGACTCAAGCTCCTTTGCTCCAGATTCAGCAATGTCACCTTCAAGAGTTTGAAAAGAATATCCTTGACCTTGTAGGTGAATGTGGTGAATCTACTATCTAAAATCAGCCCTCAAAATCAGCCCTCAGCTTGACATCTCAGGCTGGGATGTAGCTCAGTGCAGAGAGCTTGTGCAATAACACTAGGCTCTGGATTCCACCCCATCCTCGAATGGCATTTCTGCTCACCTTTCCTACCACAGAGGGTCTGCGAGCACAGCCTGAATGACACACTTGCTTCTGAGGCATAAAGAATATCTCCTATTTTGTGATTTTTTTTTTTAAACTAAAAGCTGCTCCAATAATTGCTATAGTGGGGCTGAGCTGGATTAAAGTTTTTTCTGGAAAATAGATCTTTAGATATCTATATCTGGAAAATAGATCCTTCATAACTGTGCATTTAAGCCAACAGTTGCTTTGAAGGATTCATTTCAGCCATCGAATGTGAAAAAAGTAAGCAGCTTAGGGGGACAGTGAAGTACACAGAGTGGGAACTTCAGCTACTTGTCTCCAATGCTTCCCTGGGAATCCAGTCCACAGTATCCTCGCCTTGTCTGGCTTTGCTAAAAGGGGATGAGTTTAGGTGGATGTGCAGAGATTGATGACAGAGACATGCAACCATCACAGTTAATTTCACCTAATTTCCAAGTCAGGTCCAAACTCCAAAAATCACAGAATAGACTTTAAGCCAGGCATTTGGTTTCACTGAGAAGGTGCCTGTCTAATTTGTGTGCATCTCTGGGTTTGCTCAGCAGCATCATACAAAACCAAGCATGATGGCACATACCTGTAAGGCTAGTAGTACTCTAGAGATAGAGAGGTAGATGAGTCAGAAGTTCAAGGTCATTATCTGCCACAGAGAGCCGCCTAGACTACACTTGACCATGTTTCAAAATAATGGAAAACGAATGTTTATATTTTCTTCCTTGACTAAATTTAGTAAATTTTTCATATCTCATAGAGCAGAACAATTGTGAATTGGTATTTTTCATTTTTAACCCATTCCCAGCATACTTCAGGTTACACTAACTCTGTTGCCTATGGCATCCTTAGACACCAATCATTTCCTCCAAATTGCCGTATCTGCGGCTTCACACAAAGGCAATTGGAGGCGTTCACCGGTCCCTACCCACTGCTTGTTTCTGTAAATAAAGTTTTACGGAGACCGTCATGCCATTCATTTGTGTACCATTGTGACTGTTCTGGTCATGGGATTAGCGTACTCAGGCTGTTTGGTCAGCAGTGATAGAATTAGAAAGGCCACCTACTTCCTGGACCTTACTTACCACAAATGAGCTGGAAAGGAGTGAAGAGCTGGGTAGGGGGACAGTAATGTAGGTTACACTGAAATCAAGGGAAGAGGACGCTCTGCAAAAGACTAATGAGACAACAGTGTGTGTGAGGCGGGGGCACAGGAAAACCATCCCCGTACAGCTCAGCTAGCCTTGCTCTTCTCAAAGTGTGAGCAACCTTAGGATTCCCTCCCTTCCAATCCCAGTGGTGGGTCTCCTCAGTCCAACAATATAGTTTTCTCATTCCCTGATTTTTCAGCTCCTGAACTTGACCACATTCCTTTGGACCACTGTATTGTGACAGGTGGACTCACTTCCACAATAAGGATTCTCCTGTCTTCACTTCCACAGAGGAGCTGCCTTAGAATAGGCTGCTCTCAAACCTCAATAGTACACATGGCTTATTCCCTTTTGTATGATGGTAGCTCCTTATTCGTGAGGCTATGAGACCTGATATGGCTGCAGCCCCTTAGTGTCCATCTTGCATTGTCTTTGTTCGTTGCCTCTCCATGATTCCAATAAACACTGGAATAAAACACTCTTCAGGAACTACAAGGTGGGCCCTTTGACTCCCGTTCTTAGGGTGACTGTGGGCAAGCCGTGCCACTGTGATACAGCAGGTTGAGTGATACAGTCCTTGGTAACCACCAACACTTGATAAGCATTGGTTCCTGGAAGAGAATATGCCCTTTTACATACTACTCTGGGATACAAGGTAGCAGATACTATTATTATTGTCAATGGCTTCTGTTATTCTCACAGTCAAGGCCTGTGTCTGTTTTCACACCAGGCATATTTGGCTTGTGGCTTTTGCTAGGATAGTTGGTGGCCTGCTGATGGCTTCTTATAGGCACATGACTCTTCTCAGGAGGTTGTTACTCAGGATAGCTTGAAGAGTGCTGTCTTTGTGTACTGTGTTATCCTCCCTTACCTGAGTATATCGCTTCAGCTGAGATAAGGGAGACTTAGGGAGAATCTGTTCCTCCCAGCCAGCATCTGTCTAGAAGTTATGACTTGTCTCAGAAAACAGCAACATGTAGTTTTCAATATTTGAGGACATTGTTCTCTGTAAAGGGTAACACTACAGGATGCTCTGGTGGGTGAAGGGAGAATGGGAAGTGGGCCCAATGAGGAAGTGCAGGTGCCCAATGAGAAGAAAGGACTTCTAGCTTAGGAATGCTGAGCTATAATGACATCATCCTGGGGTTAGCCTGAAGCCATGGCTGGTTGGATACCTGTGAATATCTGAATATGAAGAATTACCTCATTAAGCTGGCTGTAAGGATGAGAGATCACAAGACATGTTTCTGAGACACAAAAGAAGTTCCTCCAATTCAAGTACTGAAGACTATCATTTGTGATGTTGTTTTATTGTTTTTACTAGTACCTGGGACTGAGCCTAGTTAACCATGTAATAGTAGATATCAAGGAAATGAAAGTTGAATGGATAACTGAATGGATAGAAATAAATGGACTTAATTCTGACGATGACTGAGAGACTTCACAAGCAGCCCTGAAAAAGAGTCAACTGGCCCCTCAAGGACTTGGTTCACACATCAGATCATGGTTGTCTGTTATCTAATTTTCAACCTTGATTTCAGCAAAGTTTTAGGCGAGACAAAGATCCCATTTCAATTCTTTAAGAGTTCAATCATCTGATCTAGTTTCTGCTTTCTGTTCAATCCTAGTCGTTTGAACACATAGAGCTGTCGATCTTTCCAGGATGGGAAGAACTCATTGTTCATTGTGAGCAGACACCAGCCACGAGCATGTGCATATATCAGCATATTTAGTGGCAGGCACAGTCGCTGCAATTTGACATCTCAGTTAAGTTTGTCTTGAAGTCTGGCAACCCCTCCTCCTCCTCCTCCTCCTCCTCATTTCTAAGGAAAGTGGTCCCACGCTTCCAAGCTTACTGCACACAGATACCCAGACTCACAGTGGAGAGCAGACAGCATCATTTCTGCACAGATTTTCTCTATTGGGCCAAAACATTCTGAATATTTAGACAACAGTTACTGGATGATTGGTTAGCTAATTCCTCTTTTATCCTAACCTTCGGGTATCCAGTTTTGCAGAATGACTTTCTACTTCACTATGTCATATCTATGTCTCTGATTTGTGGAGAGAATGTTGTGGAGTCTATTCCTTTTCCACTTGCAGATGCTCTGCAGTGCTAGTGAAGCACATTCACGCTGACACAGCAACCAAGGAGAGTATTGTTATCCTATTGTGGACACACACTTTGGAGTAGAAAGAGCAATCCATGTATACCCATGCCTCATTCATAGGACACCAAACCATGTCTTCTGTATTATATCAACAGGATTTAACTTAGCACCTAATACAGGTTCAAATGCTTTTGCTCAGTTAAATATACATGAATTAAATATTTTGGATAGTCTTAGATCTCTATGATATTTCCTTTTTTTAACTTCCCACTTAAGATAAACTTTTGGAAGGTTAGATTTATATAACCTGCAAATCTCATTTTATTTTTCATCAAAAGCCAAGTGCTGAAAGCAATGTGTAGCACCTGGTAAGGCTCAAGTGAGATGAGGGTTTGCTAATGAAGTGATGAAAAATTAATAATCTAGATATAGATATAGATATAGATATAGATATAGATATAGATATAGATATAGATATAGATATAGATATATATCATGGGTATTCAGCAAACCAAGGGGGAACTTCCAACATATCTTCATCAAATGAACTTTCTTTATCAGGAGGACAAAAGAAAAAAAGGAAGGAAGAAAGGAAGGAAGGAAGGAAGGAAGGAAGGAAGGAAGGAAGGAAGGAGATGCAAGCAGAGAAACAAGTAGACAAAGGAAAGAGGGAAGTCAGTAAGAAGAAAGGCAAGAAAGTACAAACAGGGGCCAGAGCCAGGCTGTTGTGACCCATGACTCACAAATAGCAGCTGATGAATATGACACAGACCCAAGAGTTCCTCTCTGAAGAAAGAGAAGAGCTACATGCTTAGGTCCCTGTGGGTGGGCTATGCATCCAAGAACAGCCAAGAAGAGGGGCACAATCAGCTCTGATATTATGTATTATATCATATATTATATCAATCCTGGTCCTGATGGTCCCTGACACCTATGCCTGCTTTGTATGAAGGTCAAGGCAAATTTGAAGCCAGTGACCTAGGAGAGAGATACTCTTCACATGGTGCCAGACATTGAGCAAAATTCTTTAAGACTTACCATACTAATACTTTATTTATGGCATATTGTTCATACTGGAATAATGTGGCTACACACACACACACACACACACACACACAAAGGAGAAAAGCATGTTCTTCACTCATGAGAAATAAGGGAAAAGATCTTATAATGTTTATCCTTAGTTGGACTTCAGCAGGATTGGTTTGTGGACAATTTTACATTATTTAATATTGATTATACAAGTCTGGAAGTTGGCTGTTTGGAATAATATTCTTCTGCAGTAAAGTAACTGTTCAAGAAAAAAATGATTGGTCCACACTGTCATATGTCTTGTATACACATACTTGGACATCTTAAGGTTAAAATACATGCTTTGACTTTCTGTAACTTCTAAGTAGTTGTTATACAGAAGAGAAACATTTTCATAAAAGTATTTTGAATTTCTGATTTGTACAAATCTTGTTTTCTGACTTCCCTGGTCTGACACCATGCTGCCTGTCTCAGCATCTCGCTTCCTAATAGTAAACTGACTCCAGGCCAGGTTAAACAGCTTGGGAACCACTCCAAAGTCATTGCTATACCAAATAACATTAGCATCCCCCCCTTCTTTAAAGTGAATTAAAAGTGCAGAGTATATCAGTAAGCGAGTAAAAAAAAAAAAAAAAGTATCTAGCCAAAACATAACTTAGGAATCTGACAATCAAAGATTGTAATGACATTGGGAAAGGTTGGGGTTGGGGATAGATGTTTAAAGAAGAAAAATTACCTAAAAAGGAAAAAGTTTATAGGCTTTGTGTTGGGGGCCTCCTGCTGTCACCTTTAAGGCATATGTTGGTCAGTTCTAAATACAGCTGAGGAAAACTAAATGGTTAACAACTTGAGATTTTGAACTTCCAACTTCATTGATGACCGTGACTTTACCTGAAGCCCCCATTGTGTGTTGGTTACTGAGTAAGGGTGGGTTACTAGGGATACAGAGCAGATAGAAGCTCTGTGCTGTGGCTGTGCGTTAGAATGTCAAACAGCCGGCAGACCTCCCTCCCCAAACAGACCCAGTGTACCACAGCTGCTGTGTGCACAGAGATCCATGACACAATCACTTGCCAATCACCAATGGAGCCTCTCTTTCCAACAGCTTCAACTGAGCTCCAGCTGAGCTCAAGGCTGGCTCCCGCAGGGACCCACCCACAGGAGCCATTTGTGAATCACTGAGCAGAGGCATGCTTTGGGGAGACCGTGGGCACGTCTGCACCAAGCAGTGCCAGGACTTCCCACAGTCAGTGGCTGTTCGGTACCACTAAGATCCTTGCTGCCTCTGTGTGCAAAAAAACACACTACCCCTGAACAGGTCATGGCCTAATGAACATAGGATCATTGATGATGGCGTGAAATGGATGCCCTAGCTGGTTAAGTTTGGTGCAGGTGCTGAAAAGTTTCTTGTGTCCTGTGAAGAAAGTCTGTGTCTAGATTTCACAATTGTGTAGCTGCTGTGGGAAACCCTTCCCTAACGTTTGCTGCCTTGAACATGGTCCCCTTCTTGTGCTCTCCCAGAATTAAGGCTATGACAAGGTAAAAGGTATTTATTTTTAAAGTACAAAATCTGATTCATTTCAAGTACTTTATGTGAAAAGTTATAAGGTGTCATACTATCATGGCCTTTCCCTCCATGGCAGCTGGCAAAGGCAGTCCTTAAACAGAAGCATGCCCTGTTCTCAAAGTGTGCCAGAGGAGTACAGTTACTTAGGCTTTATGGAATGATTCCATGTGGGGTTGCTGATTGCCTAGGTTTTCATTGTCCTTATACTCCGGTGTCACTACTTGCAGAGGAGGGAGATCTTCAGCTGTGAGATTCAAAGTCTCTCATGGTTCCTTTTATTGCACTGACTCAGCAGACGGTTACTGAAAAGGTGTCTGTGTGCCATTGTCTGGCAGATAAAGTGTCTCTGGTTCTGTTGTGACCCAAATTGTGACTTCACCTGTATTCAGTCCATAGGCATAGATAGGATTATGACGAATACTTGGGAGTGTGTTAAGGACAGTCAGTGGGTCATTACTGCTCTGTGCTGCCCTGTGGAATTGGCCCAAACGACTCCAGCTCCCTTTCCCCCCACATCCTCTTGTAGGGTGTTATGGACACTGGAACTGATGTGGACAGGAGAAAGAATGAAGGCCACACAAACGCTGAGCACTACTCAGGATGAGGGGGAAGCCCTGAGCTGTTAGGCTTTCCCCAAATCCAGAGATCCTTTTTCTTTGCTTAGAGGACTCCTAAAGACAGCCAAACTCCTAGCCTCCCTCTTTTCCTCTCTCCCTCCCTTCCTGGGAAACCACTCATATGGGAGCAGGAAGGAGGAAGGGGGCGATAGTTCCTGCAATGCAAGACAACACATTTGTTCTTCCTTGAGCAATCCCTGGAACCTTCTGGAGCTGAGGCACTGGAGCACTCTGAGTGGTACGCAGCTGCTGGTATGGTAAAGGGAACGCCAGTGCTGAAGGTTAGGGATTTGAAAACCTGTCTGGAGGAAACTAGCTCAGATGCTTTGGTGGTCTGCAGAAGGTGTGTATGAAGATACCCTTGGTGGACTGGGGTAGACGGGCAATGTCCTCAGTTTAGTTCAGCTCCCCACAGGATACCTGGAAGTGTCTTACCTTACACCCTGCTGGTGCCCATTCTCTTGTACATCTGTGTTACCACACCACTGTTAGGGACATTGAGATATGACTAGATGATGCCCCTAACTGCAGCAGGCAGGAAAACAGGACTCTACAGGTCCAAGACATTGACAGCAACACCTGACTTCTGGGGAGCAGAGAAACAGAGGGAACACTGTGCGTGGGGTAAGGGTATAGTTTATTTAGCAAAAGCTGAGATGACATGAAGTAGCATTATTCCTGACCACCCCCCAACACACACACACACACACACACACACACACACACACATGCATGCACACGCACACAAGCACACAAGCACACACACACACACACACACACACACACACACACTCTTATTTAAGCCTGGATACCACAGGTGGCTACAGCAGATCCTGAAGAATTAAGATTTATGAGGAGCACATGTGATGTGTGCCCAGGCTCCCCACTGTTAGCGCCATCTCTGAGTATATTGAGAGGTATATTTCTGCTCAATGTATTCCCCGAGATGTGACTTGGCTGTTGATGTTCAACGGGTCTGGTATGAAGAAACTCTGGCATTGCCAACCTGCCACTGAAGATATGAAACTCCTCTAATGCTGCTGTCTGCTGAGCGTGGAGTTTCCTCAGACCAAAGCAGCCACCAGCTGTGCTCCACAAAGACAAGCTTCCCAGGATATCCACAGCACCCTTTGCAGCAGCAACACAGGTGTCTCCTTGTATCTGGTACCCTAGACGTAAACAGTGACTCCATAAAGCAAGCCTCCCCAGTTTATATCAGCCTTTCCTGATGGAGCACATAACATTAGCCAAACAGTGCTTCTAGAAAAGAAAAAAAAAATATACAACCCGTTGCAGACAACCATCCCAATATCAATCATAGACTTTCTTTTCTTTTTTAAAGTTTCTTGAACCAAAGGAGTAAACTCAAAATGGAAATAGCTGTTAGCATGAATTTCGTTCCTTCTTTTAAAATGAATATAAAACCTTCAGAGTGGGATCAATGACCAGGCTGCATGCATCTCCCATTTGTTGTGAGTGGTTCCTCTCAGGATATCAGGTGCCCTGGCTAGACAGACAGTGGGGCCTTCAGACCCTGACTACCCTCAGTGCCTAGTGGCTGTGACGTAGCTGTAGGTCTTCAAAGCTGGAGCAAACTTCTCTGTATTTTGTGTCTCTTGTTGGGTTTTTAGACACTTTTGATCAGTTCTTGAATCTCTTGGCTCGGGGTATTTGAGTTTCTACTCTTTGACAATAAAATAGCTGCTGTGGGGACAGCGTTGCCCCCCTCTGTTCCTTATAGGATGGTTTCCCTCCCCCGTGATATGCTATTGCTAAATAGGAAGCACCATGAGATAATGATGGAAGACACCATCTGGCTTGGTGGTCTCATAGCATGCAACTTACCAAGTGACAAAATGCACTTCCCAGTTGGGAAGGGGCAGTACATGGCGGAGTGCCAGCATCCAAGCACTCAGGAGGCAGGGTGGAGGCAGGTGGAGCTCTGAGTTCAAGATCAGCCTGGTCTACAGAGTATGTTTCAGTATAGCCAGGTCTACACACAGAAACCCTGTCTCAAAACACCAACCCTCCACCAAAGGCACATTTCCCAGAGTGCCTTGGGCTTTCAGGTACTCTGCCATTGTCCCTGGAGTATGAACCAAAGCCTGCTGTGTAAAGCTGTGTTCTTCTCTCACCCAACACAGAAGTCAGCCCTGAGAGCACTGTTCCTGCCCAGCCCTATCTATGCCTCCTACTTCCTGAGCTCTTCTATGGCAACCTCAGAGACCTCAGATGCTCTGATGAATGAAGAAGTAGCATGGCTTCACAGGGCCCAGCACTAGGAGGCCACACCCAGGGAAGGGTATTGTTCCCATCATACCCTACTGAGCTTTAGTTGCTTCATAGTTTGCTTCTCTGTCTGTAAGGTTAGCTTCTTCAGGATCGGGATATGATGGTATGATATGGTATGGTATGGTATGGTATGGTATGGTATGATGTGATATGATGAGATAATATAACGCCCAACAGAATGCTATGCACATGCTAAGGTTCTCAACAAGGACTACACAACTGATTTATTTATGTGGTAAATGATGCCAGACAATGTCATCAGAGCTCTGTTCATGTTTCCCTGAGATTTCCATGTTGCCACCCTTACTGATAAGAACAGATATAATGATAAAGTGTGAAGCATATTTAAATCAGTTTTGTTCTCATTTATAACACAGAGATAATCCTGTTTGGAAGGCTGTCTCCTTCTCTTCCCTCTCTATCCCTGGTTCCCTTTCTTGAGCTGAGGTTTGCAAGGCTTCTTGCCCTCAGCTGAACCAAAGAAGGATGGGTATCAAGTTAGACTTTGGGATGAGGGTATATTTTTCTCAAGTCAAAATTCATAGGCTCTAGCTTCTTGCCAACTGGCTTCCCCCATTCTTTCTAAATTGAAACCTGTCTAAAATATTCAACAAGGACAACCGGGCTGGTACTGAGCTTTGCCTCAGTGTGTCTGAGAACACGACAGGGACTTACGTTATCCCTGGACATGCTTGGATAATAAAGGGCTTCAGAAGCAGAGTCACATGACCGAAATAGCAGCGGGTTGCTTTTAGCATCCATGGCCCCCAATATGCCTCTCCTGTCTCTGCGAGAGTTCTGAGTCTCTTCACTCCTCCTGTCCTGAGATGTGACACTGATTTTTTATACTTCACACTGGAAAATGCAGACACCCAAAAGAATATAGCTTGGTTCCCTCCCTTCCCCACTTTTGCCACCCCTGTTTATCTCACTGTTCTTATAAGGTCTGATTCCCAGCAGAGGTGTCAGCTCCTGAGGCTGACAGCTCTGTGCAGAAGTGACCTCAGCATGCTGGGATTCTTGGACCCAAGCCTTTAGAAGCTTAAGTTTCTTCTAATAACCTTGTCCTACACTTTCCCCTCTGAGTGTATAAATTAAAATACAAAAGAAATTGTCTGACATAAGGTGAGCCAGGAGGAGGCATTATGGCCAGTCAGGTACCTGTGGGATGGCCTTCTTGCCTGCCCCCCAGGCAAAGGGCAAGGACACCCATGGACTTCTAAGATGGGGAGGTTAGTCTTAGGGCAGAAGTTGGCTCTGCCACAGCTGAAGAAATACACATTCTCAATATGGGTGTGCTTTGTTCCTGCAGGTCCTTAGCTCTGATCTTTGTCTAGGAAGCCTGAGCCATGTGAAGGTAGCAATGGCTCATATCTAACTCTGTTGGTCCTCTCATTTCTGCATCTTGGAATGACAGCTCGTGTCATTGTGTAGAATCCATGGGCATGGCAGAAGCGAAAGCTCATTTTTCTGACAGCTGGGCTCCAGGGGCACTGCTCTGAAGTCTTTAATTCCCTTTCTTTCCTGAAGACTCATGGTAGGCAGCCCCTGAAAACACACATGAGTATTGTTTTGGCCCTCTGTCCTTACTCTCCCTCTTATCCTTTTGGATCACGAGATGACGCAGTTGCCATAGCAAGTGTGGAGCAAGGCCCATTGCATCTGATCTCAGACGTGGTTCTGGAGCTGTGCCACTGAGCAGAGCTTGTATCCTCTGCACCCACTGTTTCTGGGTGACTTCTCAGCTGTGAAGCTGGCTTCTGGTTTTTTTTTTTTTTTTTTTGTCTTCCCCAGGCAGCCCTTTAGCTTTTTCCTGATAACAGGCTTTGCAAAAGTGTCTCATAGAGAATAAGATTGGTGACAGTAATGATCCTGGTCTCTTCCTCTCTCTCTTACATCCACATTGGTCCCTCAAGTGCTTGGATTAAAGGGTAAGCTGCCATATCAGGCTGAAAACAGATTTTATGATATAGGAATTGCAGGAACACTTTATACTTTTATTATATGCAAGCATGTTCTTCTGGGGACCTAATTATACACAATGCTTTAAGACACGCTTCAGCTACAGCCCCCTCTCTGTGCCCATCCCCACTCCTGTCACTCTGCAGGAACTTCCTGCCTGAGGTCAGCAGCAGCCTTCATTTGACTG
>NC_047668.1:36610380-36651525 GCF_011762505.2 Arvicanthis niloticus | reverse complement strand
AGACAACGCCTTGTACTGACAATGAGAATGGTTTCAGATACCTGGAGTACAGCACTCCCCCCTCACACCCAGGACAGGAGGACATTGGGACCACAAAATAGATACTGTCAGGAGCACTAGCTGGTAAGCATCCACCAACCTGGTTCACTGCATTAACAAGCAGCAAAAACTTACCCATAGAAGAACATACACAGTTCATTCAGCCACATAGACCTCTCTGATCAAAGGAAAAAGCTTCCTCCCCCACCCCGTTAATACATTAGCAGATATACTACCTCTAGTTCGCATTTGGTGTCTGTAATGAGCTTTTTAGGACAAAACCTACCTTCCCCTGGGCTGAGCTCTTGACTCGCAGCAACCAGCATCACCTGCTTCGACTTATTAGAAGAACAGGATGGTGCTGGCTTAAGTCCTCTAGAATGGTGGGCCTGGGGATTTACAGGGTTATCACTGCATGTTAAATCACAGGCTTAGAATCTCACTGTTTTGAGCCCAGGACACACTTAATTTATATCATGAAGGGATTTATCTCAAATCAGAAAGATCACTGGTGTGGTAGTTAGAAGAAAGAGGAGTTGTATTACGGCTTTGTAGATGAAACCCAAGAAAGCCAGGTATAGTTGCCTCATGTCTGCAAACAGTCCCTGTGAGGTGAGACAGGAGGGTTATCATGAGTACAAGGCTAGCCTGGGCTATAGTGCTTCTTATGTTGCTTTGATGTCTTGTGCATGCTTTGCATTTTGTTTTTGTTTTTTTTGAGGTTCCCATAAGTGATTCAGTAGTAGTGTCACCAAGAGCCTGAAGGCTTACTTACAATGATGCTACGGGGTCACAGATGTGGGGCAGAGTGTAGCTCTTCTTGGGCTTTCCTTTCTTGTGATGGAGGACTCTCTGCAAGTTACAGAGCTCTCTCTCTCTCTCTCTCTCTCTCTCTCTCTCCCCGTGAAAGCTGTAGAACAGTGGCTTTTTAGCCCATTCTGCACACTGGAACAACCTGGGTGCTTGTGTGAGGATGTGTCTGTGTGTGTGTGTGTGTGTGTGTGTGTGTGTGTGTGTGTGTGTGTGGCAGAGAGACAGAGAGGCAGAGAGGCAGGGAGAGAGGAAGGAAGGGAGGGAGAGCACTCTCATTTGCTCAGTTGTTCAGAGAAGGAATTCAGTTGTGCCAGGGGACATGTGGACAGACGTGAACTATGGTGTTTTAACTGACAAGTCCTCTGCTTGGTGGCTGGTGTGCACAGTTGTGAAGAATTCAGCTTGGATGGTTAATCAATCTCTTTACTCACATCCTCTTGTATTCCCTAAAGTTATGTCCTTAAGTCAGACAAACCATATCAACACAGCTAGGTTCTTGCTGCTGTCCTCAATCATGGCACCCTTCTTGAGGCAGGAGAGAAAGCTGCACACTCCAAAGAATAAGGAAATATCAGTGCAAAGAAGGGCTTTTCAGGTCCACTCTGTTCCATGTGATCCTCAACAAACTGTGTGCTCCAGGATACCATTCAGTGTGATCTCAGGCACTCACATCTAAGAGATGTCTAAAGGCTACAGATGATCAGAAATACTGATTTATCCCTATATACTAAGGTTATATACTGTCACTTACGATTGTGTGCCTAGCCTGTGATGATGGCGAACTGTCAGGACTACTTGCAGTGTGTCATAACATGAACTCTGACTCCTGTAGGATCCAAATCAAACTGGGGAACGTATTTCACTAGGAAACAAAGGACTTCTCAGCACCCCCTATATCTGCCCTCAGAGAAGGTTGGGTAGAGTTCATTTGGGGCTGGTGCAGGTGAGGAATGCCTGAAGTCTGGGGTTTCTGACTCCATAAACTAATAATTGGATCTCCACCTGAAGCATTTCCCTTTTCATATCCTCAGACAAAACTAAAACAACATACAGCTACCCAAAATCAAAATATCAAATACTGCAAAATATCATGCCTATATCCACTCATCTAGAAAGGGATGTGGGGGTCATTCCACTTGCCTGCTTTCATTCTCTGGGTGGCATCAATGGGGTTTCCATGCAGAAGGATGGTTGCTGGAGTCTGCAGTGGAGCGCACTTGGCAAGCCTTTGTGATGTTACCATTGGCAGCTGCTCTGTTCATATATTGGCAGATATTTTATATTTACTTCTCAAGCCCAAATTTTCATAGATTGTGTGAAATTGGCCCCAATATATAAACTAGCCCAAAGAAGTCAAAATCAGTAAATATGGCATTTAAAAAATTGTATGAGCCACTACAAATCACTGTATTTGAAATGTGGAGGAAGATAGTGTAACGCATGAAAAAACCATGAAAGAAACAAACAAAATTGCAAAGAACAAGCTTCCAGCTCAGATGCAGAGGCAGGGACCTGACATGCCACCCTGAGAAAGGATACTGTAGCAGTAAGGCCTTACCTCAGGAGCCACAGTCTATTTCTGACCTCCTTTTGGGACCAAGAGCCTTGGGACACAGAAGAGTACAGAAAAAATTAGTAAGCAAGACAGTAGCTTATGTCAAAGGGTTGAAGTCAGTAAAGTGTGATTTCTAATTTTAATGTGATTTTAAAAATTTATCAGTTTTAAGGGTTATAAAGCATCCACTGCTGGACCTGGCTTGAGGGGGTTGCATCACTGACAATAAGGACATCTTTAGTTTGGGCACCTATGTATGCTCTGTGGGCATCTGAGTCCAGCTTACTGTATGTTAACATGAACCTTTTTAATGAGCCTTCAGAGCCACAAGGTGCAGTGGAAATAAAATATGCTGTAGAGTTCCATATGTGATGTTACAAGCACTAGGAGATACTGACTGTGACCAAAGCAAGATGAAACTATGCTTATTATAACAATCACTCAGCCTAGTAAGCTGATACAATGACCTCAGATAATCAATTTATAGTGAGGAATAAGGTCTTGGTCCTTTTTCTCTTCCATGTCTACTGCATCAGCATGGCTTTAGATGATCCAAACAACTAAGAAATACTTAGCTCAACTCTTTCAAAAATTTCTATGTTGAGAAGTGTTTTGGGTTATGAGGCATGGTGGCAAGACCATCAGAATTCAAATCCAGTGTTTAAACTGACAAGCTACATGATGGCAGCCAATTCCACAGTGTCTCGGGGCCTCAGCTCTATAATCTGGAGTACAGGCTTGATGTGTTGTGGTATTGGCATGATGGTACCCTCACATTGTTGTGAGGACACTGGGACGTGATACCTAGCCAGCCTTACACACAGTCTCTGTTTCTGATCTCTGGCCACTGTCTGGCCCTTCTGGTTCTGTAGAAGTATGCCAAGTAATATAAAAATACAGTGGTGAGGAGGTTGAAGATTATGAGGCATTGTTGATGGTTATGAGGAAGAGTGAATAGTTTACCGACATACACCACCACCATTGTCTGCAAGAAACCAGATTGGCCTGGCTGGCTAGGCTTGCACTTGTGGTCTGTTTAGGAGGAATGGGATCCACATAGGTTAGCACAACCACACCTATTTTAAAGGCAGTTTGAATTAAGTGGCACACACACAAACACACACACACACACACACACACACACACACACACACACACACACACAAGCAATTTTGCAGGGTTAATTCTAAAGTTCACGCTCATTAAGCTCATGTCACAACATCAATTCACAAATGGGAGTGTTATCTTGTGCTTTTAAATTGTGTCACTCTCCATCTTGGGACGTATCTGTGATTTTAGGCCCATTTTTAATGAAGACTAATATTGATGTTTATTGACATGTGTTTCTTTAATTCATCATCACCACTACCACACCCACCACCTCCAATCCACCAAACTCTCTTACACACACAGACAGCATACTCTCTCACACTCAGACACACACACACACACACACATATACACACACATTGTGCACTGGGATGCTCTTAGTGCTCAGTCAAAGCACACCAGACGACTTGAAGTTTAGTCAGAGTTTTCAACATCTAAAATGCCTTAATTTCCTTACAGCTACCTGAAGGTTATTTTATTGTATATATCTAATTGTTTGTTTTTTGAATATGGGGGACTTGAGATACACATGAAATAGCACTGGTGTAAGTGATGCCAGAGGATAGTTAGTGGGAGTTGGTTCCTTTTCCCCCAACATATGAGTGAGTCCTGGTGATCAAACTCAAGTCAAGTCTTCAGGCTTGGCAGCAAATGCCGTTAGCCCACTGAGTCATCCAGGCATAAAAAGAACATTTCAGTGATATTTCTGGAAAAAGAAAAGAATGAATAAATGAGCAACTATGTATGAAAAAAAAGAGTGATTAGCAATTTATGAAGCTGATATCCTCAGAAACAGCACATGGGGAGAAAGCACTACTTTGGGGCAGAGCTGTAAGGTTTACAAAGAGAGGCAAGGAATAGACTGGGAAGATGGATTGGCTAGTAACATACTTGCCTTGCAAACATGAGGACCTGAGTTTGACTCCCCAGAATCCATATAAAAGAGGCAGGCATGTTGTTACATGCTAGTGATCATGGCACTTGGTAGGTGGCACAAGATGATACCCAGGGCTCCTCTGACCAGCCAACCTAGCCTACTTGGCATACTCCTGCTTTAGGAAAATTTTGTCTCAAAACTAAAGGTGGACAAATTCCAAAAGGACACTGGAACTCCAGAAGGCATAGCCTTGCATTCATACACATATGCATACAAATTCATGAGCACCCGTACATATAAAAACATGCACATGTATGTGCATACATGTACACAAAAACAGGATATGGGACATGATGGTAGATGTAAGGATTGTGCACAAAGTTGGAACTACAGAAAAATTCAACATTTCTTTTTCCTCCCACATAATATCTAAAATTGGAGTGAGTCTGCCTAATGGTTGGAAAAAGTTGAATTAATGTTCCACAGGGATTGTCCTTTCCTTGAGTAGCCTAGAGTTCCATGTGAGCCTAGAGTACAAGGTAGAGTGGGAATTTTCTTCTCCTCCCAGGTTGCTTTGCTTTTGTTTTTTTCTACCCTGTTATTCTCCCAAAGATAAGGCATGGCCTTAGATACACAAGCTGATCCTGGGACTTTAGGTTAAATCTCTACCTTCTGCAGTAGGTACCGTGTGTCCTGACACAATCACCTTCTGACCTGTGGCTGTCACTGGGCCACAAAGCCTCTTAGTCTTTTGCTGGTGGCCTCACAAGGAAGCCAGAGACCCCAGGCCTGACCTGTTTCTTTCATTGTAGCAGAGAGCATGCCTTTATTTTAAAAACCATCACACCTTCAACAAATGGGGCTGGAAAGCTTGTCACTGAGACTATGACTTGGTTGAGCTATGGCAGGCAGATGTAATGTGGAGTCTCTGCTCACTCACTGAGATAGTCCAGTAGACAGGAAGACAGCCAGACTCAGTGAGTCTTGGACAAAATAACCATTGGATAACCATGTCCTCTTTCTCTCTCTTATACAGGGGTCCCACAGAGGCTGCAGCTGAGGTCCGGGTGTGTGCAATTCTCAGCTGGGCTTTGCCCTACCCAGGTTGACAACTGAAGAATCACAAACGGTGGTACGTTCATTCTGATAAAAACTTAATGGTTTTATTAGAAGTTACTAAATGCTAACAGAAAACCTGCAGAACGTGGGGTATAGCAACAGCCACATTCAGATAAGGCCAGTTGATCAACTTCTCTCTCACCAATCTCTGTGTTTAATGCTTAGATGCTTATGTCAATGTTGAGCCAACTAAATAACCTTGTCAAATTCACACATTTGACTGTTTCTTTTATATTTATAATGATAAAAGCATCATTTGTAACCCACATGTTTCAGAAATAAGCCGAATCCAGGAGAGAATATTATTCATGAAGTATGTCTATGTTTTACATAGTATTTGGGTTTTTTTTTTCTCCTTTTGATGCTTTAAATGCATACAGGGTCTTCTAACTTTGAGCTGCTTCCATTCTCATTTCTTTAACTGTACCCAAACTCAATTGTCTATCCTGCTTGCACAGAAACCTAATCAATACCCTCTCTAGTACCAGATTCACTGCATCCAGCCTCACCCACAGCCTAGTTTGGTCTCACAGCCCCCTGTTTCCACAAGGTTGCATCTTTGGCAGCCTTGATCCATCTTGAGGTGGAAGCATGTTGATTGCCTGGCCTGTAGGTCAGAAGGCATGTGAGCTTCTCCTACTGTACTGTCTGTCCTAGGAAGACACCTGGGGCCTCTGGGATTCTGCTTTCTTCTCTAAGCCTGAATGCGTGAAACTGAACAGCACTATTTTTTTTTTTATCAGTAAGACTAATTTAATTCTCATCAAGGCTATAAAAAAGAAATTAATCTTTTAATCTCTCAGGCTTGGTACTTTCTATTTACCACAATTATTTTTTTTAAATTGTTCAAAAATCACACTTCTTAAGAGAGTCAACACCTAGTTTTCTATCTTGGAATCTGAGATCAGTGTCCTCTCTGGGACTCGTTTTCCCCATCTGTTAAATGAATGTGGAGATGACAACATGCAGCCTGCAGGAATTGTGTGTAACATCTTGTTCTATACACACGACATGTCACTCTAGATACAAGCCACAGATGACCTATATGCAGCTGCTATCATGTTTCTTGCACAGGTGGAGACTATGTGTTCATTTCTTCTCTCTTTACACTGATTAATTTTACATTTTAAAGCCAAATGCAGAAATGAACCAGTAAAGAAACTGCCACAGCATATTATGTTGGATAGACTTCTAAAGGTATTTCAAAACTTATTTTTTCTATTTAGTATTTTAAAAATAATGTACTGATAATAGATTAGCGATATTTGGATTCAGTGATTAGCTATAGCTCTGACTTTTTTCCTTGAGCATTAAACTATCTTTAATTTTTATTTATAAATTAATTTCTCCTTGCAAAGAGTGTACAACTCCAGCTTTTTAAATCACTATGCTGTGAACCCACTCATTCTTCACCCTTTTATAATCCAAGAAAGGATTTCCATATTACCATTCCTTAATATTAATTTTTTGGCTTTTACACACCATTTAAAATCAGCTATTCTGTGAATAGATCCAGAGTTAGGAATTTACCAACTACAGTCCCTAAGAAATAAATGGATTGTTCACTGAGCAGCAAACTGAAGATTTGAGAAGCCACAAATGCATGTAGGAGTGCCATCTCATACTATCTTCCACTTTTGTCTTATTTTAATGTTTTGTTTTGGTTTTTTTTTTTTTTTTTGCTTGTCTTCCTTTCAAATGAGAAGTCACTTTTGTTGCCTATAAAGCAGCTATCCTTTCAGCTACAGAAAACAAACAAACAAACAACTAGCTTCCTTGAGGTTTACCTTTGAGAACCACTTTGCTGAAATGATTATGAGCTGTGCAGCACAAATGGATGAGTAGAGATTAAGGATACTGACAAATTCATCAGAATTTAGAATATAAGATAAAGACAAACACAAATAGTGAATGTCATGTGCCTAGCTAAGTCCTGGAACATTGGAGAGGCATGGAGATCTTGATGGACAGACCAGGGTAGGCTTATTGGAAGGGTTGGGTTAAACATGTTTCGTCACTTGAAATGGTAGAACGAAACAGTCAGGAGAAGGGAGGGAAATAATGGCCATATATGAAAGCAATATATCTGTGTACAGAAGAGGAGAGGGACCAGCACTCAATCTGTGCTGAGTGACTTGGAGATGAAATTCCGTCTTGCCAAAGTTCTGGTTCTTGAGTTAGCAGCTAATGCTGTACTTTGTTACAATACAGCAACCCTAAAGGTCTGATAATCATGGCCATGTCAAGGTGACCAGGGAGAGGTAGACATTAACAGACAATTGTCTCTGTACCCTGAATTGATTATCTGCCAAAGCTCCCATTCTTGAATGTGTCAAATTGTCTCTTTGTCGTTGTATAAAGACCTTATTAATTAGTAGTTGCCATAGCTGTAAAATTCAAATGCTGCCTTATCTATGTCCTGTCAGCTGAGTGATTCAAGTAGGAAGAACAGGGACCCTCATGTGGACACCTGCAACCTGGACCTCACTCAGCCGCAGTGGTACTATGTGGGAAGTACATTTAATCATGACAGATGTGCTGAGCAGGTGCTCTCAGAGGAGGTGTTGTGGAGGCAAGTCACGTGGCCTGTATTCTCTGTGCCTTACAGACAATGGTTATAGACAGACGCTGATGAATGGTAACAGTCGTTGTTTTGACTCCTGCTAGGCTGCATTTCCCCACTAACACATGTGCTAAGTGTCTGTGGTGGGTTGGGTGCTGTGGTGTGTGAAGACCAGCCACAGAGCTCCGAACAAGGAAGGAAACACCAACCAGTGGGTCAAACACAACTGGAGACAGCAATGAATAGACAAGAAAGTCAGTGGGGGTGGGTGGGTTCATTAAACATGGCTTTGAAGAACAAAATGCTGGGAGTGTAGGCAGGGTTGGGTAGCTAAGAGTTTCCCTTGACTTGGGAGCAAAAGGAATTCAGCATGAAACTTAAAAGGAATGTGTTGATTATGTGAAGATTAGAGCCAAAGGATGGGCTGGTATGCAGTCAGAAGGAACATGTGTGTCAGATCTGCTGAGATTTGTCTTACAGGCAGTGGGAAAGTCTGTGGAATAGAAAGCATCTATAGTGAGGATGGAAACAAAGAGCAGGCACTGGAGAGGGGGAAAGACTTACCAGAGAGAATCTGGTGTTTGAATCATATCAACACCATTTAGGTTAAATTAGTTAGGTCCCCACTATGACCTCTGTCTTAATTAGGGTTTACTGCTATGAATAGACACCATGACCAAGGCAGCTCTTATAATGACAATATTTAGTTGGGGCTGGCTTATAGGTTCAGAGATTCAGTCCATTATCATCAAGGTGGGAACATGGCAGCATCCAGGCAGACACGGTGCAGGAGAAGCTAAGAGTTCTACATCTTCATCTGAAAGGTGCTAGCAGAATACTGGCTTCTAGTCAGCTAGGATGAGGGTCTTAAAGCCCACACCCACAGTGACACATCTACTCCAATAGGGCCACACCTTCTAACACTCCCTGGGCCAAGCATATACAAACCTTCACAACCTCAAGGGAGCTACTTTCCCTCTCCAGGCTTTGTGATGCTTACCTCAACCACATCCACATAGCCCCTCATTGGAGTGCTAGGCTTTGAGATATCCTGTCAATGTATTATCAGCAAGAGCAACTATAGTGCTAAAGCCAGGGGTAAGACCCATCTCCAGCTTAGCAGTACCTTCTGAGGTAACACACACACACACACACACACACACACACACTACACTTGCATCTGCATGACCACCTGCCCTTGAACCCCCTGTTCAGTCATCATTCCAGGCAGAGGTCCAAAGTCCACTCTGCTGACACTCGTGTGTTCCCACAGCCACATGTCCACTGTTCTTTTTCCAGAACTAGAGCACATCTATGGGGTAGCACATCTGTTTCCACATATTTCTACCTATGGTCATGTTCCTGGCCCTGTATACACCCATTGAGCTTGCCAAGTGTTTCTTGGGAGGTACTCTGGTACTCAGGGTGAGACCCATGGACCTAGCCGTGGTTGGCTTGTATCAGCCTCTGTTGGGAATCTCCTTTGAGGCATTCCCATCCATTTGTGTTTTCCATCTCTCAGTGGTTGTACAGGAGTAATGCACGAGCTTGCAGGAGAGGCTTTAACAAGATCTCCACACATGACAGACAAGTGCGGTAGCACCCTGAGAGCTCCTACAGTCTGTGCACCTGTGCTGGGGCTGATTATATTGACTGACTCTTTTAAAAATATGCTTTAATTACACAAGACCTTCTTTCTCAGACTATTCCCCCTAGTCACAGAAATTACTTTAGAAACAGAAAAATCAAGCCCAACTCTCCTGGAACAAAATGCATCCAGTTCTGAAAATAGAAGCCAGCGCTTTTCACACGGTAATTAAGGGTGGCCCTTCCCCTGTCCTGAGGTTTTAGAAGAAAAAAAAATGAATTCATATTGAAAATAAACTCCAATGACATGTGAGGACTTAAAATTCAATAGTCTCCTCTCTGTTTCTCACCTTCCCTCCCTGCTCTCCTTTACTTGGGTTTGCCTTTCTCCTTTTTATTTACACACAAAAAAATCTATATTTGAGTCCCAGTTCTTTGTATTCATCCCATAATCAAGTGATTAGTGTTCTTGGTGTCTTGATAGCATTTAAGATTTTTTGTTGTTACATTAATTATGTGTGTGTGTGTGTGTGTGTGTGTGTGTGTGTGTACATGTATACCATGCTATGTCCATGGAGGCTGGAGGTAAGTGTTCAGGAGTCAATTCTCTCCTTCCATCATGTGGGTCCCAGGATCATGTTTGGCTACAAGTACCTTTATCTCATGAGCTGATGCCATTTTTAAATGATGCTTCATTTTTAAAAACTTTTGTGAGAGGCAGATTTAAACCGCCAGAATGACTTCTGATTTTCAACCACAGGAGTGGGTGGATGGAAAGTTGTATTATATAATTCTCACCTCCTGGTGTTCACAGAGCAATGACACCATTGTCTCTCCCAGGTCTGTTTTTCCTGCTTATAACCCAGATTCCCTCCTTAGTGATCTTTAAAACTTTGAGCAGGCTAGTCTCAGTGCTTGGCACTGCTCACTCTGCAGCTCTATAGATTCCTACAGCTGCTGCCCTGGGCAGGTGAGTCCAGAGCATGCCTGTGTTGCTCTGAGCACTGATGCTTGGTATTTCTGCCTCCTCTGCTAACATGCTCTAAGCCAGTGTGTGGGCAAGGACTGATCCTTAGGGGACCACTTTCTAAAGAGCAGGAATATTGCAAACTTTCTGATACATACATTTTAAAAACTGCAAAATTCTAACTCTAGATTTTGTAGAAATGTGGGAGACTGGAAAGCCTCATGGCACTGCACCATCTGTGTCACACCCAGGAAGCTGTATCCAAAGGTTAGATTTGCCAATAGTCACTTCCTGTTTTTAATCTTTGATTTTTTTTCTGACTATTGAACTCTTTCTTAATGAGCGAACATCATCAGTCTTATTTATTCCTTTGCTCAAAAATAATCTTTAACTCTAGAACAGAATAGAAACAAAACCCAGTACTTGCCTCTAAGGAAAAACACAGTTAGCAGGTGCATGCTTGAGGGGGCATATCAAGTACATTTGTTAATTAATACATATGATATGAAATACAACTGTGGAGAATAAAGTAGGCCAGAGGGAGTGTGCTGTGGGGGTTTGGTGGGAGAGGTCCTAGGAAGAACCTACCTGATAGAGTCCAGAAGACAATAAGCCGTGGAAGCCTGGGGATGACCGGCTGTCCCAGACAGCCCTTTAGGGATTTGAGAAAGCAATTCCAAGTGGGGAAAATAAGTTAGGCAAAGGTCCTGTGTATGTAATATTCCAGGAACAACAGAACAGAATGGAAGGGAGCTGCAGGAAAGAGATGAAAAAATGCAGCGGGGGCAGCAGCCAGCACAGATTGACCAGTCCTCACGTGTGTGGATGTGGGTTCTAGAAGTAGGTAAGAGGATGTTTCCTCTTGTGTTAACTGATATTCAAAGCTGGAAGACCTAGAGCCTATGGTAGTTTATGAGATAAGCACTTCAGAAGGCTCTCCTAGCTACAGAAAGGGAAGGAACAGATGTGTTGTAAGAAGTGGAGCGAGATGGACAGAACCATAGCCACACAGACAGTGAGAGTCCGGACAAGGGTTACAATGGATAGGGACAGATGTGGTGGGAGGACCACAGATGGCAGAGGCTCTATTTGTTTGGTGTCTTGGTGGTAAAAAGAAAAGGAATAAAAAGAAAAGATGGATACAGCTTGCTAAGAGGCAAGAGAGTTGGAGGAGGAAAAGCTGCAGGAGGCAAGTTCAGTTTGAAACAAGGCAAGCAAAACCAGTTGAGTCTAGCGTACTTGACAGAGATGCCAGGGATACTCGTGAATGTGCCATTTGGTACTAATTAGGATTTTGGAACAACCAAGTTCAGTGCTGAGGTTTCAGAGATGATAGGGGTCCAAAGGTCAGACCAGTCTGTGGATCAGAGGAGTAGTCAGCAAGATGGCAGGGATGGATAGATGATCGTCAGGCAGGGGCCAGGTGTATGATCCTATTACATACTGCAGCAGGTAGGATCAGATACAGATGGAGTGCTCAGCCTGTCATGGTTGAACCTAGGTCAAAACAGATACTGCCTACAGTGGTGACTATTGGGATGCCCAACAGCCTGAATGAGCAAAGGGCTTACTTATGTGGATTAGCTTCAAGGAATGGAGCAGCTTTCCTTATGTGTCTTAGGGTTTCTATGGCTGTGAGAAAACATCATGACCAAAAGCAACTTGAGGAGAAAAGGGTTTAGTTTTAGCTTACAACGCTCAGGTCACACTCCTTCACTTGGAGAAGCCAGGGATGCAACTCAAGGCAGGAACTTAAAATCAGGAACTGAAGCAGAAACCATAGAGGAGCTTCGCCTACTGGCTTGCTCTCCTGGGCTTAATCAGCCTGCTTTCTTATGCTATCCAGGACTGCCTTCCCAAGGACAGCACCACAGTCCCACGGTAGGCTGGCCCCTCCCACATCAATCATTCATCAATCACACACCCAATATGCTGTCTATAGACAAATTTTACAAAGATTTGTAAGATTCTCAACTAAGAATTTTTCTTCCCAAATGTGTCTGCTTGTAGAGGGCGCTGGTGATGAAGAGGGATCCTGAGGAGAACAGAGCTCGGATCTGGTGGCCAAGATGGAAGGAGAAATGGGACTGAAGGGAAATGGTGTGTCTATAATTGGGAGTGTAACAAGAAGACAGCTTTTAGTAGTGATCTTGGCCATGTGGCTGGCAGAGGGAGAATAGGCACAGAGAAACTCAGATATAGGCACAAGAACACTCAGATATAGGCAAGCTGCAGACCCTTGTGTGTAGATACCTGAAACAAGCAGGCCGAGTGGCAGGGTGAGTGGAGGTTTGTACTTCCCAAATCTAGAGACAGCAAGGAGGGTAAATTGTAGTATAGGCAGTGTTCTCGGAAGGCAGCCATATTTCAAGGTGGGCCAGCCAACAGAACATGTGGACATGTTGCTGTAGATAGTTCCAGGGTTTCAGAATTGGGAGAGGTTAGGCCATGTCAGTGCAGGTGGATACCAGCATCAGAGCAGAGGAACACCTTGCAAAGAGAGTTCAGGTGACTAGTGCTCTGAGCATTGGTGTGTATGAGCCCAGTGAAGCCAGAAGCTGGCCAAGCCAGGTGTGATGGTTACTAATGGCTGCCACTTTGGATAGATAGATACCTAGGAGATCAGCAATATGCCTCTCCATGCATGTCTGTGGAGACATCATAGACAGTAATCTGACCTAACCAATGGTTAAATCTAAGAATGCACTCAGATAGATGATAGGGAAGTGGTACATAATGGGTGGCAGAGCCTGGCTGGAGGAAGTAGGTCGCTTGGAGAGGTGTCCTTGAAGGTTTTGTCTTGCCAAGCCCTGTTCTGTTATGGCTTCGGTCTGCTTCCTGACTGCTGTGAAGAACTAGAAGTCCTTTTGTCAGAACAAGGGGAAAAGTAATTTACACCCTCGACTTTGCAGAATTCACCTCACTTGCTATGTCCCCATGTGTCACAGAGAAGCCTCTTGCAATCTCAGAATTCCTCTGAAATTTGACATTGTACATCAGTGAGTAAAAGAACCATAGTTGCAGCCTGAATTGTGTCCCCAAAAGTCTCCTGTGTAGAAGTTGTCATTGCATTGTAACAGCATTGGAAATGAGCCTGGGAATGAAGCCTGACCTAGCAGGGCCCTCCTTGAAGGTGAGGACACGAGGAAGATGTCACGTGCAAGACAGGCATGGCAATCACCAAAATCAGATCACCTGATGCCTGGCTCTTGGTCTTCCAACCCCACAGAGCTGGGATGAAGAAAATTTCCTGTCTCAAAACCCAGCTTTGCTTTTTATTCTATGAGCTTCAGGAGACAAGACAGAACCAAAGGTCCCAGCGATGAGGCTCAGGGTGATTGTATCTCGTAGCTTCCTGAAATTCTCTAGAAGATGAAGCTTGGGAGCTGACTGAGGCCCGAGGAATCCAAAGGGCCAGCAAGATAATGGTATTTACCACTGGCCACCTAAATTCAATCCTTGGGGTCCATGTAAAGGTGGAATAAAGGAAAGGAACCAACTTCCAAATGTAGTCTCTGACCTCCACAGTGTACTGTAGCATACATTCATAACCCTATCTGTCTATCTCCTCTCTCCCTCTCCCCCCCAACACATGCACAAACCCACATGAATGCACACACACACACACACACACACACACACACACACACGAAAGAAATTTAATAAAATATTTGAAACTAAGTAGCATTTGACTAAAAGAATGACTTCCTGGCATTAGAAGATGGAGCTTTTCAGCTCAGCTTGTCCCCATGGGGCACCACCACTCATGTGCATGAACCTCCCTTCATACATGCAGTAATTTCCTTTGAAGACTACACTGAGCAGATGGAGAGCTCTGTGGAACCAGGCTCAATGTACTCTGTCTTGGGGATTCTTTAAAATGCTAATATAAAACCCTGCATTCTGAGCGCTGTGTCCAGTTGTGAGCTGGTGCAAACTATTGAAACAAAATGAAAAAACGTCACCTATCGATGGCGTATTACATATCAAAACACTTTACCTGAGGCATAATATAGTGAAAACAAGGGCCCACTACAGGCATGTACATGCATGCCTTCAATTTGTAAAGGGAAGAGAAGTCAACATACATGCTCACACACTCAGGCAGAGAGGAACCTGTGTGGCACAAGAAGCCTTTCCCAGCTGACTAGACCACAAGAGCTGCCTCACGAACCAGAAAGGGGCTAAAGCCACTACAAGGCCTGTACTACAGTCTAGAATTTAAGTATTTGGACATTTCCAATGTTAACTAACTAATTATGAAAGGTCAGACTTGAACAGGAACAGGTGTTACTAACTCTGAAATGAAGGAAATGGTGATGGACAGGACAAGAGCTCTAGGCTTACTTTTATGAACATCTGCAATCTCACACTGGTTCAGAAGTATGTGGTGTCAGACTAAACTGAGGTAGAGATTCCAGGGCCAAGATTCACTTCCTTTAGGGAAGGGAAGGCAGAGTGTCTAGGGCCAGCCTGCACTTTGATTATTAAGAGCTTTTATGCAATCACTTGTTGTCCTTTGTGTCCTTCAGTGACTACACTTGCATATTACCTGGCTAAGTTGAGTCTCAATTAAGAAGATTGTAAATTTTTTTCTGTGTCTGTATGTCATCTCTTGGGCAGACTTCAAGTTTAGATCTTAGATCTATGACTTTCTGGCACATCCCTTTCCTCCTCTCCACTCTCTTCATTCCTATGTCTGTCACGTGGCAAAGACTCAAAAAGAGATTGCAAAAAGAATCAACAGTGTAGTATGACTAACTGCTCAAGATGCTATGATGACACTAGATGCAGACATTATCTGTTGAGATGGTCTGTTCAGGATGCTTCAGCAAGTACCACATCCCAGGACTCCTTCATTCTCATGGACCAAATCTAAGAATATGACACTGACATTTTCATATCTGGAAAGGGTCCTGTGCTGTTTTTCGGGTACCTACCTTATTATGTGTTCACCAAGCAGACAGAGGGCTGACTGTCTTCCTCATCCAAAAAGGGATTTATTTATTGTTATCTACCTACCTTTCAAGTATTATTGCACAGAGGCTGCAAAATGACAATTTTGAAGGAGCAGACCTAACTTTCAGCTGATGACATGTGTGGACATGTATACACACAGAGAGATATTTCTGAGTATATGAATATCTATGCTTACAGGATATATATATATATGTGCACATGCATGAGTTATAATATTATATTAAGAATTCTAAATGCCTGTGATGATGAAGAAATGGGGCATCATGTTTTTGGCAAAGTAAGGGATAATTCAGGCTAAGAGACTCCACAAAGACTAACTTAATGGAAGGAGAATCTGTGGGATTCTGCCTTTTTGATTAGAGCAAGAGCTTCCAGGCAGAAGCTACTTACAAGGATGATTTGTTCCCAGAGCAAAGCAGAAACCATGGGCATTGTTCAATCTCCTGGTATCTGGGAGGTGGGGAGGGAAGAGGGCAGGATGGTGAATATGTGGCCGGGATACCAAAGAGCTATGCATGCTGACTCTGCTGAAAGGTAGTAAGTATGGCCAGGGTCAACAGAAGTCTCAAGAATGCTGCTCTCTGCCTCAGTAGTAGCAATTCAGAGGCAAAACAACTAGAGATACTATTCACAGACAGATGAGATTAGGTGTGTTCAGACTGGTATGGCCATGGACCCAGGGGGATGGTGGATATATCTGGATGTACCCTCCCCCCCCCCCAAACCCAGGGCAGACCTGAGTTAAATAGGGAGGGAAAGAGGGGGGAGAGGCTGGGGAAGAATACTTAATTGGCTCCACCCTCTGGCCTTCAGGTACCTCATTAGTATATAAATCTCTCTAGGGCCTGAGGCCTGTTCCTCTGACTGTTGGCCATAGACCTCTCTGTGGGAGTGGTTGTTGGAGGGCTGAAGCTAAATGAAAAGAACCAGGGCCTGGGAGCAGAGGGAACTCCTGCCGTCTAATAAGGATCTGGGGTTCCAAGCTCGTTCTCCACCAAGCACCCAGCTGCTTCTCACAGCCCACCACCCCACAGGTTTGAAGGTGCATACCACATGGTATGTGGAGATGTGAGGACAATATTGGGTGTTATTCTTAGGAACTCCATCCACTTCCTGTGAGAAGGGTCTTTCCTTGGTTTGATGTCACCAGCTAGGCCAGACTGTCTCTTTAGGCTAGGCAGAAAGTCTCAGGGATTCTCCTGTCTCAGCCTTGCCAGCTCTAGGATTATAAGCATACTTCCAAACCTAGCATTTTAAAAGCATTTCTGGGGGCCAAACTCGAGTCTCCATGCTTTCAAGGCAAGCACTTTACCAACTGAGTTTTCACCTCAGCCCCTGGATTTTTTTTTTTAAAGTTTATTCTCCATCAGCACATAATTATTTCCTTGTGGAAACTAGTCCAGAGACTGGTGTCTCTAATCCTTTGTCCAGCATGTGTCATACATACCAGCTCACCTGATAACTGTCATTCCATCTTCCCTAACATCTAAGTACTTCATGGAACAATACCAGTGAAGAGAGACTTTGATGAGATGAATCAAGGTGGAAGTTGATCCAAACGTCATTTCTCTCTGCCTTGAAAATGGCTGTTTGCTTTATCCCCTTTCCCTGCAGATTTATTGCACAATTATATTTTACTTAGGCTAATAATTAAATGAGTCTGAATTCTCTGAACATATAATGCTTGATTTGGGGCAAGGGTATTGTTAAGTCACTGTGAGGGGAAGCCAGCCAGGATTAACAACTCATGTGTGTTGTCAATTTGCTTGCACCATGAAGGCTAACATACTCTTGCTCCTGGTTGTTTGGCATTAATGTTGGAAGATAATTCGGGTTATGGCAGTAGCAATTTTTCAAAAAAAAAAAAATCCATGAAAATTTTAATAAGGTGCATTTTATTCTAATGCTATACATTTTGGTTTTAAAATAATGCAATTTATATTTCAATCACAAGTGTTCCTAACTCATCTTTCTGGTCATTTTTTTCCCCTTATCTCTTTTGATAAGACTTCCATAAGAAATTGCCCAGTTAAGGTTCTTCAGGTTAACAATAATTATACCCATTGCCCTGATTCTTGTTCCCCTCAAATTACTGTTTTTCTTTTTATCATTTATTAATTGTACAAACTCGTGTGTTTTGTTATATTTGTAATGCGTGTATGACACGTGTTGATCTTGAATCCCTATTTTCATATCCTGCTCCTCATTCCCTCTTCACCCCTTTCTCTGCCTCTAAGCTTTCCTTCTACCTGCATATATAATCTCTATTGTTTCTTTCCCCCATTATTTATTATTGCCACACTGCACATTATCACACACATGCACGTTAAAACACACACAAATACAACCTGACAAGTCCACTTAGTGTTTCTCATATGTATATGATTTTAGAAATGACCATTTGGTGGTAGATAACAAACTAGGAGGCTCATGGTAGGAAAAACTAATTCTCCCTTTTCAGAAGTCATTAGTTGCCTGTAATTTTTTTTATCTAGGATTGGGGCCTTGTGAGACTTCCTCCATCCATGCTGGTATTAGAATTGTTCATGCCTTGATGCTGTCGAGATTTCATGGGTGCAGCCTCCCTGTCCTGATCTCCTAGAAGGCATCCTAGTCCTGGTCCTATGTTTACTACAGTCTTTCTATCCATTCTTCTGTGTTGTTCTTGGAATCTGTGGTATAGGGTTGTGTTATACATGTGTAAGTTGGAACTGGGTACACCAAGCTCAGTTAGTCTCTGATTCTGACCAGTTATGACTTTCTGTGATGGTCTCTCTCTGCTGCAAAAAGGCATTTCTTTGGTGAGGCATTAGAGTTATATTTATCTGTAGGTATAAGGTAAGTATTTAGGTGATTAGAAATTATACTTGTTTAAGAACTGGTTTACTACTTGGCAGTAGTAGGTTTTTCTCTAAAATCCATGGCTGCACAAACAATGGGTAGCTGGTACCGTAAGCATAGCCAACAGTAAACTTTACTGACTCCTCATGAAAGTGTACGGGGAGTGGATTTTTGTACTTTATATGCTTTCTTACACTCATATACATTTCAAGTTGACAATGGTGAAGAACACTATTTCCTATTGGGAACTGAGGAAATAAAATGTTTCCTCCCAAAGTAGATGTGTGTCAATCAAATCTACATGGATATATACTGGACATTAAAATGACCTTGTGTGTTAAACTTTGAATTCTTTTTTATGTCTATTTCTACATTTAATAATTTCCAACTGCTACATCCTCGCCAACAGAATTCATTCTTTATTAACATTCACTATAAGACTAATCTTAAGTGACCTTAAGACAGTGCTAGATTCATATACTTACAGGGTCCCATCCATGTGGTGTTTAGGATGCTGTTCTGAAGCCTCTATTCTTGGTCCTTTTCTCATTTCACATGCTTGATCTAAGGATAGAGTCTTTTTACGACTTTACCTTTCATCTCTGCAGCTAGCTGAGCATTTATGACCGTAGCTTTCCATTGCAGGATATGTCTACCTAGCTGACCCCCATCCCAACTTCTTCCTGGGAAATCCTACTTACTGTGTTAACTGTGCTCCTCCCAGTACCCAGCACAGAGCTATGTCATCACTACATCACTGTCCCTATGTCCTTTCCTAGCCACCTATATCTGTGGAATCACAGCTCTTCTGCATGATGGGTTTATCCCTGACACCTTTGTAATTTACCATTTTCCTTGCTTCTGGTGACAGGATTCATCCATGCTAATTCTCTTTATCAGTAGTCTAACACATACTCAAATGGATCATAGCCCAGCTCTGATTTCCATCTCCTTGGAGGCCTTGAAAACCCTCTTACTCCCTATAGGCATTAGTTTCCCCATCAGAAATGACAGACAGGCCAATAAGTCCCCTGAAGAGATGACTAGGGTTGTGAGTGAGGAACACCTGCTATACATTCTCTCAGCAAGAGCCGATTAGCTACACCTGACAGGGTGTAGGGCACTGTAGGGCATCTCCCATCTCAGACTCTTTCTTTTCAGCTTCATTTTTCACAAAACTGCATGACCAAATGTGGCGGTTAATATTTGTTGCCAACTTCACTAGACTTAGAGTTAGTGAAGGGAGCATGTGCCTCTGCCTCTCTCTCTCTTCTCTTACACACACACACACACACTGAATACACCTCTTCTCTTGCCAGCTCCAGTGATGTATCATGTATTACTTTAGGACACTCTTTTTCACATACCACTGTTCTTGCCCATCTGTGACTCCTCCTTCCTTTCTCCATCCCCACTTGTGCCACATCTACTACTGAGCCATCTCAGATATTTGGCTGGGTCTCAGCCACTGGAAGTAATATATAGAGGCCTACTCAGTCTGCTGACCAGGGCTGCAAGCATGGTGTTTACAGATACATCCAAGAAAAAGACCTTTAAAAAATGAAGTCAAATTGTATATGGTCCCGCTGGCTTTGCTACTCATGAAGTAAGTATTTATGCAGGGAGCAGGTGTCTGGACAGAACAAGGTAGTGGCATCAGTTAAGTCTGGATCCAAAGCCTTTCACCATGGTTTCTCTCTGAGCTTTGTTGAGTAATGAAACTAGAGTGTTACGAATGTGAATGTGACTTGGGATAAATGTTCATTCCTACCTCACAGATCATTATAAGGATTAGACGAAGCAAACTTCGTAAAATTGCTAGAATATGTAAAATACTGAGGTACTCTAAGGGATACCTCAGCCCTGTTGAGGGCTGAAGTACATGTATACAGCTATTGGTAGCCCCAGGAAACCTGCAACTGGAGTTCACCCTCTAGTTCCTCTAGGGAATTGTGATCACACCACACCCAACTTAAGGTCTTCTACCCTTCAGGGTTTCCCTGTCTTATTCAGGTTTCAGATCCTACTATCTCCTGCACCTGCCTTCTGCTTTCCAACATCTTTGTGGATGACTAAAGATACCCATTACTTTCCATGGGTCTCGGAAAGCTTTTTTTGTGTTTCTATATGACTAGATTCAATGTTGGCTTAATGCTGTGGTGTACATACCTTTACATTGAGTATTTGCTATGGAGGACCCTGTTCCGAATGCTGAAGGATCTGCTTCTGGCTATCCAGAGTCAGAATATGCAGTTCCTTCAACAGGGAGCTTGCCACGCACTGCCACTCATTCTTCCTGAGGTCACTACAACTTCAGTACACAGCAAGGTGGCCTCACTGGAGAGTCCTTGGTTATTATTGCCTGGTTCCTCCTGTGTTCTTTTTGGACACAACCAGATGCCTCACCTTGAGATCAAGGACTATGCCCTATAATAGTGCACACTGCCATTCATTAGTGTGTGTGTGTATGTGTGTGTGTGTGTGTGTGTGTGTGTAGCAAGTACAGCACTTATATAATTTCATTTAGTTCTGTGACAATGTTAGAAAGTAGACATCATTATTCTCAAATGCAAGACAGGAAACAACAAAACAAAAATACTGAAGTGTAATTTGTAGTGTGTAGAAAGAACAGCACTGTGTGCTTGGGTCTGGCTGCATTCATATTTCAGGATTTTATTTCCATATTTTTTTTCTGGTCTTCTTCTGTTGCATTTATTCTGCCATCTTGCAGAAGTGTTTTGTTTGTTTTGTTTTATGAGTTTCTAATTGACTGGGACCCCCTCAGCCTTGTTGCTCTTTGACTGCCCTCCCAGTCCTTGAGCAACCAAGATGTCCCAGACAGTTGTCATGCCATGAGTCACTATCCAGATCACAGCTTGCATAATGACCTTCCAGTGACACTCAAGTCATGGTTCCTTCCACTATATCACCCTTGCTGTCCACTCAGCTGGCTAGGTGCCGTATTAATGCATATATAAATGGGTGGTCCACACCAGGGCAATTATCAAGGCCTCATGGTCTAAAGTCCTATTTGTGGAATCAGAACTGAGTCTGTTAAGGCCAGCCATTCTGGAATGAGCACGTTACTGCTGGCTTCTGCTGAGTCACAGTTGGATTATGAGAGTGTTCGCAGTTGACCTCAGCTTTGCAACTTTTATTTCAGTATTAAATGGCATATAGCACACAGTTCTGGTACACTCAGGTATCAAATGCAGGGTTTGGGGGTGTGATGTTTCTACGGATATCATAGGGTACCACCCAAATATCAATAAATAAAAAGACATACCAGGCAAAAATACCCAGTTATTTCAGAGCTCGTGTCAAAATAGGGCTCTAAGGAAGCAGAGACATTGGGCCCCAGGAATAGTCATTCCTGTGTCTTTGTAATCATGTTCTGAGGTCCATAACCACAGAACTAGCAAATGGGTAAATTCTAGGAATCGCCAACATTCAGTTCTGGATGAATGTAGGCTTCATAGTCAAACTCAAGGCCAGTTTGAGTCTGAGTTTAGGTTCTGGCCCTTCTCCATAGGGTCTTTGACCATAAATTAAATCTTCTAAGCTATAGTCTTTCAAGAGAAAAATGGCTATAGCAAGACTCATTTCATGGAATCTCTCAATGATGGAATCTCATTGGTGTAGAGAGCTATGCCTCAAAGCTACTGCCAGCTAACTTTACTCCTAAACTTTGCACCCGCAGGTGTGAAATGAGCTTCCTGTGCACTCCTCTGATAGCCTTGTTTAATCTGGTGGCACATCTTCCACTGTCTCTGTTGGGTACATTATCCTTTTCTCTGGGATATTAAGCAAAATTTAACTTGAAGGCTAGAGCTTAGAATTAAGAGTGTTCCAGGAACTTCACCCCAAAATAAATATCAGCTTCTCTCCATTTCTACAAATTGTCAACTCGTAGTATTCTTAAGTTATATAAAAAGAAGACTGCTCCAGAACACAGTGATAGCCACACAAAAGGGAGTTGAGGCTAAAGAGATAGCAGTTGAGGGAGCCCACCTCTCTTTAGATGACCTAGGTTCAGTTCCCAGAGCCTACATTTGCATTTTCAACTAATTGTAACTCCAGGACCTGGGAATCCAACACTCCCTATCTTCCATGTAAATTCACACAGGAACATATATGTACACAGAAACAAAAGTAGATTTTTTAATAGGAAGTTAGATTTGACCATATAGAAAAAAAAATTAAATGTACCTTCTCAAAGGGCAATGATGTCTGTCATCTAAAAGTCAGTGATTTCTTTGTGCTTTTCTATGTGTGCTTTTCTTCCCTACTTTTGTGGAAGTTGTTTTACGCATTTACTTTTTGCCATTCTCCCTCCACTCCTCCATTGAAGAACTGTCTATTGTTGTTGTTGTTGTTGTTGTTGTTGTTGTTGTTTTAACTATTTGGAATGTTTTTATCCTAACCTGGCAGAGCCTGAAGTTCTTTCTCATGTACTGAAATAAACAAGAATTCTGCCCACACTAAAGAAAAAAATCTGCTGCAAGCAAGTGTCTTTGCCTCCCATGTTTATGGATCAACAGAATGAATATTGTAAAAATGGATGCATTACTGAAAGTAGCCTATAGATTCAATGCAGAATTCCAATGACATTTTTTTACATAGCCATATATGGTAGCCCTAAACTTCATAAAAGTGCCAAAGACCCAGAATATCTAACAGAATCCTACACCCAAAGAACAATGTTGAAGATATTAATACTGAGCCATATGGCAAGGTCAATGTGGAACTGTTGCAGAAACAGACCAATAGAATAGACAGATGACCCCATAATAAACACAGCTACAGCCACTTTTGAAAATGTCAAAAACACACATTTGAAAACATACAGCCTCTTCAACAATTGGTACTGGGAAAAGTAAATATCTACATGTAGGAGAAAGACATTAAACTAGATCTTATCCAATGATACATGAAAGACTTTGACATAAGAACCAATAGTTTGAAGCCACTACAGAAAAACATAAGGAAATTAGTTGAGATATAGGAACAGATGAGGAATCTCTGAGAACTGACTTCAAAAGCACAGAGTATAATCCCAAGAATTGATAAATGGGGACTATATGAAATTTAAAGCTTCTGCACAGCAAAGGAAATAATGTCACCAGAATGAAGAGATAGACAAAAGGTGGAAGAAAACGTTTGCTAATTACGTATTATACAGGGAAACATATCAAGAACATTAAAAATTAAACAATACAGAGCCCCTCCCCAAAATCTTTTCATCAATAAGTGGATGAATAAAATAGTTTTCAAAATAAGAAACAATAATGGCCAGAAAATCCTTGGAAATTGTTTAACATCCTTAGCCATTGGAAAATGAAAATACTTTGAGATTCTATTTCATCCTGATCAGCATATCAAGAAGAAAATAAGGATGACACATGCCCCTGCGGATTGTAGGCAAGGGAACTGCTCATTAATTGCTGGTGGGAATGTGAACGAATCTACAGAAATTAGAAAGAAGGTTCCTCAGAACACTGAAAGTAAGACTACAATATGTCCCAGCTATATAGATAGATGCCCCAAAGCAGCTTTGCCACAGAAGTATTGAAACATCCATGTTTTAGCTGTACTATTCACAATAGTCAGGAAATGCGGCATTATAGATATCCATCAACCAACCAATTAATATCAATAATGCAGTGCATATACACAATGGTATTTTATATAGCAACAAAGAGAAAAAATAAAATGATGCTTGCAAGAGAAAGCATGGAACTAGAGATCATCATGTCAAGTTCTGGCAAACAACCAGACTCAGTGACAAAATAGGTTCTCTCATATGTGGGTTTAAAATTTTAATGTGTATATATGTGTAGAGGTGACTGTACAAGTGCATTTGTGCTTGAGTGTGTGCAAGTGTTTGTGTTTGTGTGTGTGTGTGTGTACGGTATGGCTTTTAAAACTATAAGGTGGACCATGAAGAGGAAAAAGATATCTTAAGAAAGTGAAGAGAGGAAGAGGAGAAAAAGAGAGGTGTAGTGTATTAACAATGAAGCAAACATGGGAGGAAGACAACTAGCAGGCAGTGAGGGGACTGAGGAGAGAGGGGTAAGTAAGAACAAAGGATACATGGAAACACCAAAATGGAACCCATTAATTTGGATGCTACCTTTTAAAAAACTAGTAAACTAATTTTAAAACATAAATAAAATGTAAGTATCCTTTAGGAAGAATTTATTTGGTCTTGGTTGGTAGCTTCAACCTGGGCAAACAAAGCTGGTCAGGTCAAGGCTTGCTATAGAGGCCATAATTAGGAGTGAAAATGTTTGGAAAGTCTGAACATTTTCTGGAAGTTGAGAGATGGGGAAACATCAGCAGCTTTCATGTCTTTCCTTATTCATTCACTCAATCATTCATCCATCTATTCATTCCTTTGTCCTAGAACTGATTCAGGGTTTTCTATAGAGAAGACACATTCTAGGTGTTATGACTCAGTGAAAACACAACCCACGCAGACTCCCAGCCTGGTGGAACTCTAGTTGAGGGAAGACCTAGTCCCATGAGCAGATGGTAGAATTCCCATTTCTTTGTTTTGAGACAATCCTATTTTCTTCATGCTGTATTTTTACTCAGAACCACACAGTATAGACTCATGAAGTACGAAAGCTTTATCTTATTTCACTCATTTGTTTCCCTGTGGGTTTAAAAAATTAATTTATATTCTTTTAAGGAAGGAAGATAGTGTCTGTTCCGACCACTTCTAGAACATTACATAATGTGGAATGAATGCCCTGAGGTGGGGTTATTTTGTCTCCTCTTACCAGAAGGACACAGCCAACAAGCTACTTGTTAAAAAAAAAAAAAAAACTGTAGTGGTTGAAATGATTGTTATAAACTTATTAATTCACTAAACTCTAGAAGTTCCATCATCTGCAATGTCTTGTTTACTTCTGGTTGACTTCTGGAATGAACATGCAGTGTATCCAATTCTGCTATGCATCTAATTGGCCAAATCTGAAAACCCTCCTCAGCCATCTCCCCATTGATACAAGTTCTGAGGACTTGGAGATAGAAGATAATTTTATTTCATACCTATTGGAGAGGGAGGACTAATGGGTAGCCCTCTCCCGGGGGGCTGGATAATTATCTTCTTAGTTCCATCCCAATGATCCTGTTTCTATTTAACATTAGGAGATGATATAGTTATGTTCCTAATTCATAATAGGCCTTCTTCATTTCCTATTTGTCTAAAAGACTGTAACCAGATTTATGATGCAAATGAGCAAAAATATCAAAGGACGTATGTGTGCGAGTGCAGTCGCAATGCAGTCGTCTGCTCTGCTTTGATGTTTCCAAGAACAACAAAAAGAAGTCAGAAGGAAAGGCTAGAGATTTAGAAATGTGTTGTGGAAACACACACTCATGTGCCTATGTATACACACACACACACGGGGGAGGGGAGAGAGAGAGAGAGAGAGAGAGAGAGAGAGAGAGAGACAGAGAGACAGAGAGACAGAGAGACAGAGAGACAGAGAGACAGAGAAACTGAGAGAGAGCCACATACACACTGCTGAGATATGGGTGGTAAATCCAGTCAAGGACAGTAGAGGGACCAATGAAGCTGTTGAGTGGCTGGCATGGGCATGATGTACTTAAGGCATCTGACCAGGATCCTCAGACAAGGATCCATGCAATCAAGTTAGCTTTGTGTGCTAAGCTAAAATTTCAGAAAAGAACATTTAAATTAAATAGCACATGCTTGGTTAGATTCACACAAGGTATTTTATATTGTTTGTGACTATTGTAAAGGGTGTCATTTCCCTAGTTTCTTTCTCAGCCTGTTTATCCTTTGAGTAGAGGAAGACTACTGATTTGTTTGAATTGATTTTATATCCAGCCACTTTGCTGAAGTTGTTTATCAGGTTTAGGAGTTCTCTGGTGGAAGTTTTAGGGTCACTCAAGTATACTATCATATCATCTGCAAATAGTGAAATTTTGACTTCTTCCTTTCCTATTTGTGTCCCTTTGACTTCCTTTTGTTGTCTAATTGCTCTGGCTAGGACTTCCAGTACTGTATTAAATAGGTAGGGAGAGAGTGGGCAGCCTTGTCTAGTGCCCGATTTTAGTGGGATTGCTTCAAGTTTCAACTGGGTGGGGAGGTGGGAGTGGGAGGGTGGGTGGGGGCATATCCTCATAGAAGCAGGAGGAGGGGGAATGGGATAGGGGTTTCCTGGATAGGGAGAAAACGGGGAAAGGGAATTACATCTGAAATGTAAATAAAATATCCAATAAGTAAATTAAAAAAAAAAGAAAGAAAAGAAAAGAAAAGAAAAGAAAAGAAAAAAGCAAACTGAGCAAGCCAGGGGAATCAAGACAGTTAGTAACAAACCTCCATAACCTCTGCACCAGTTCCTGCTTCCTGACCTGCTTAAGTTCCAGTCCTGGCTTCCTATGGTGGTAAACAGCAATCTGGAAGTGTAACCTGAATAAACCCTTTCCTCCCCTCCCCACAAAAAGATGAATAAAGCCACATCTTATAAAAGAAAAAAAATAGCACAGAAGGGTTTCCAAGGAAAATATATTTGAAGTTTTTGTTTAAGCTCATAAGAACAATGTTGAAAAAGTTGTCCCAAAGTTTATAAAAATGAAAGAAGAAGCAAGGACACCCTTCTTCATGGGAGCCAGACTCAGCCTAGAAGTATCTCCATGTCAGACTCTCAAGACTCAGCAGTAACTATATAAACAGGAAAACAGGTCCATAAAATAAATAAGAGATGAAAGTGGAGGGAACCTGAGGGACACTTGTTTGGAAAGTTTAAATAAATCCATCTGCTCAAACAGTAATAAAATTAATTCTGCTAGATATTAGCTTTTATGTGATAGAAAGGTGTGTAGGGTAGAATGGTAGACAACCTTCAAAACATGTCACTTTATCAGAGATGTTTGCCCAGAGCTCAAAGGAGAACACATGTCCTTGGTCACTTGAAACTGAAGCTTGAATGACTCAAGCTATGTGAGGCCGTGAGAAACCTTAACCATTGTTTCAAATTCTTGTTAGATACTCCAAGGTCTGAACTCTACTGTCCCAGCTGAGACACAGTAGTAATCTTGGTGCTGAATATGCCTTCAACATTTAAATATTTCTTGTTCTTCAGGTAAGTTGTCTATTTCAAGAAAGGGACCATGGAAGCCCAGATAGAAAAAAGAATGACTACCCAAAATCCCATTCTTTCTGCTGCACTCCCAAAGCTTTCCCATCCAGTAGATTTGGAAGCACAGGGGAAGGAAACCATATTGAGAAGAGCCAGTGAGCCAAGGACACCATCTTAGTTGTGGAGAGTCACTCCTGCTTTGCAGCCAGGACTTGCCTGAGAAGAGCTCAATGGGAGGTCATATTACAGAATGACTATCCCAGGTATTTCCACACGAGGTGAAGTTAGGCTGTCTTCATGGCATCCCAACCACAGGCGCTAATGTCTTTTTTCTTATGAAAGACACTGTAGCTCAGAAAGTACAAAAAACACAGATGTGAGCATCAAGCCAATGATATCAAAATGGGAATCAAGCCCATCTTTCAAGGACATCTATACTTATCAACTAGCATAATTTACCCTGCATCGGAGAGAAACAATGCTAACCACATTTGCTACTTGCCAAAGTGGTCTCACAGATCCTAAACATTTGGAGATTTCTTTCCCTTTGGTATATACTATGTTGTCTTTATTCTACAGTTCTGTTGGGGAATAATTTACAAACAGGAATTGTCTATACTTAAGAGTGTCCCATGTTATGATTTCATGCAGGTTTGTACCATGAAATTATTGCCTTAGAAAATGTCAAGTATTAAATATGGGATTATTAACTTCCTCTCTATAATCTGGCCTCTAACCAGAATTCTGTGTCCTAAGTGACAATTCTCTACTGCTGACCCTTGACCCAGCACCTGGCCACCACTGTCCTACTTGCTGTTTCTATAAGTTGGCCTTCCTGAATTTCCAAATGAGAGATTCTTGGTTGCTGGCTTGTTTCCTTTTACACGCTGTCCTCAGGGTTTTCCTGCCACCTATCAGGGCAATATTCCCATGTATAAGCCAGGGACATTCCACAGCGTATGTATGTCCCATTTCTCTCCACCTGCTCATTGTTGATGGATGCTTAATTGTCACATAATATCACATGATACACACAACTTGAATGTGTGTCTTCCCATTATTATTATTATCATTGTCGTTGTTGTTGTTGTTATTTTTTATTTTATTTTAAGCTTTTCAAGACAGGGTTTCTCTGTGTAGCCCTGGCTTTCCTGGACTTGCTTTATAGAGATCAGTCTGCCTCTGACCCCCAAGTGCTGAGATTAAAGGCATACACCACCATACCAGGCTCAGAATCCCACTTTCTTTTAGGCTCTTATAAATAGAACACTTTAGAATGAACCATCAGTGATAAGATTATATATCTTAAAACGTATCAGCTTTAAGATAAATGACTTCAAATTTTTGACTCATATTTATAACCAGGACTTACTCTTTATTTGCTGTTGGATGATTTTCTTTATTTTTCTCGTGAATGTAGACAAAAAATGAATGTCCGGCTCTGTACTCAGGAGGTGGCGCTCTTTGGATCCTAACACAGAATGAGCTGTGGGGAACAGCCACAGAGCTGGGGCAGGACAAAGGCTCAGGAATTCTTCCTGACTTACTGAGTTGTTGTGACAGGGTGGTTTCCACAGGAAGTGATGGAGTCTACTTTGAAAAAGAAGGCCTTTGCAAGAACATTCTGGGATTTTCACAGTGACCTTCAATGTGAAAAAAATTGGATGTTTCTTGTACACTTCTTTTATGTTACTTTGCATATTTATTTATGTGGAGCTGTGTGTGTGTGTGTGTGTGTGGTGTGTGTGGCCATGAGTGGAGGTCACGGGACAATGTGGGACAGTTGGTTCGTTCCTTTCACCATCTCAGTCCTCAGACTGGAACTCAGGTCCCAGGCATGTTAGCAGGTGCTTGACCTGTAGAATGATCTCACTGGTCCAAATAATATTTTTTTATATAAAATTTAATACATTTTATGATTTTCTCTAAATCTATAAGTTGTTTCAATGATCATCAAAAGCCTTTGATATATCTTTTGAGAATATGAGTATTTTTCAGTCTCTAGACATTTGGCTGGTTGCTATTTCTTTCTCCTCTCGGCATAAAAAATATGTGCAGCATACACATCATTTATAGGCCACTGTTACCCTCCAGTGTGGTAGGAGTTACTGAAAGCAAAGGTCCTTTGGCTCCAGCTAGAAAGGGAAGCTAGAAGCCACAGGTGCTAGCAAATACAAACACTAAGTTCAATATGAACAGGATACGTGCAGGGCTGCACTTAAATTCCATTTGGATCCCAAGTGGACAGAACATAAGTCTTCCATACTAGCACTCTTTTCTGCTCCTTTCAAAGGACTGAAGCTGTCTGAAGGATCAACAAGGCTTATAAGAATGAGCCTTTGATTTCTTCACACTCACGACTGCTATGATTAGATTGGTTTCAATTGTCTATGGGAAGTCATATGAAGACACTGAATCTTGGAGAATGTTATGACACTTCGAACACAAGTTGTGATATCTTCTTGATGTCACAACAATCACAACACATGTAAGCTTGTGTCTGGAACAGCATCATGTTCCAATCCTTGAGATTAAAAAAAGTATTATCACTTTGTAGGTTTTCACAAAACCCTGTGATAGGAAACTGAGGCACACAGAAGCCAAAGTGCTTCACAAGATCGCCACAACTAGGACACTCTCAACTGGCTCACAATAGAGCCCACACGGAAGAGTGCCTGCCATCCAGGGGAGCCCAAGTTAGTTTTAGAATTATACACAAGAATATGGGAGGAGGCAAGTGCTGGAAAGACGACTCAGTGGGCTAAGAACACTTAGGCCGTCTGGCAAAGGACTAGGTTTTAGTTCCACCAGCACCCCATTAAATGGCTCACAACTGTCTGTAAACTCCAGTCTAGGGTATCCAGTGCCCTCTTCTGGCTTCGTGAGCACATGTATATATGTGGTGTATATGCATCTTTTAGGACCATGAATATAAAATAAAGAAATATATTTAAAAGTAATTAAAAGATATATAATAGTCTTAAGAGATGCCAATCACTGAACTACTGGTGTAAATAAGCTGATTTCTGGTAATTTCTTCTGAAGAAGAAACACAAGATACCTAAGGGACAGAATGCTCAAGGTTGTCAGAAACAAGTAGATGTGCAGATCAAGGCTGGCTCCCTTCAGGAACTCACAGGAGCAAGGTTGGGCCTCTAACTCTAAAGCATCCTCTGCCATGGACTGTGACCCACCAAGCCTCGGTCCAACAGTCATTGTCTCTCTTACCCTTGCTTTCCTGATTGGATGGTCAGGTGTAATTTGCACATCAGCTGCTGGGCAGCAAGGTCTTTTAACTTCTTGTCTCTCTCTCCTAAGAGCATTGCAGAGGAACACTGCAGGAGGATGAGTCTCAGCTCTCCCAGGTAACCTGGCTGGCTTGAAGAAAAAAAAATCAGAACTATGAGTTGCTATTTTCTGGAGGCCTGGGTTGCTGGCCACAGTTGAGTCCCAGGAATGCCCAGTCAGTGTCTGTCCAGTCTTGCCAAATGTATCATCTTTATAGGTTGTTCTGTGTTTCTGACGCCAACTCCCCTTTGCTATCCTGTCTCTGGTGAGCTGGCTCTGGGGATGGATCCATGGTCTGAAAATGTGGTTTTTATTAGCAACTCCTCCTTCCCTCCCTTTTACTCTCTCTCTCTCTCTCTCTCTCTCTCTCTCTCTCTCTCTCTCTCACATACACACATACACACACATACATACAATACATACACACACATACACACCCATACACACACACATACACACATACATACACATACATACAAACATACACACACATACACACATATACATACACACCCATACACACATACATACACATACATACACACACATACACACATACATACACACATACACACACACATACACACACATACACACACATACACCATACATACACATACATACAAACATACACACACATACACACATATACATACACACCCATACACACATACACACATACATACACACACATACACACATACATACACACATACACACACATACATACACACACATACACCATACATACACATACACACATACATACATACACACATACATACATACACACACATACACACCCATACACACCCACACACACACATGCACACACATACACACATACATACACATACATACACACATACATACATACACACATACATACATACACACATACACACCCATACACACACACACATGCACACACATACACACACATACACACACATACACACATATACACACATACATACACACACATACACACATACACACACACATATACACACCATACACCACACACACACACACAAACCCCTGCTGTTCAGTAAGGCTGCATTCCCCTGACATTTATACCCTCACGTAGATACCCATATCTGCTGGTGGATCTGCTTTGCCTACTGTAAAATGCTGTGAGAACAAAAAATAGATTGGAAGGGAGAGGATTCTGTGTTCCATAAATCACAGGGAAGGAGATTTCTATTTATACTTTCTTGTATGTTTATCAACCAAGAATCTCTCACAAGTTTCTTATTTATTTTTTAAATGGTCACACAAATCAGAATATTGGTTAGTCTTTGGGAAGTCCCTTTTTCCAGCAGAGACAGATAGCATTTTCCAAATTCCAAATGGCAGGATGACCAAAAGGAGATTGACATCAGAAACACAGAACAAGCTACAAAGACAATGTATTTGGCAAACCTGTACAGCCACATTCTCTTTTGGGTAGGCTTGGGCAAGTGTCTTGTGTTGGTCTGTGTGTCTGTCACTGTCTCTGGCCTTTTCTGTGTCTGTCTCTTTTTATATCTGTCTGCCTATCTATCTATCTATCTATCTATCTATCTATCTATTTTATTGATCTACCTATCATCTATCTATCCCCCTCCCCCACGTAGGAAGAAATGTATATATGTATCAGTTTGGATGAAAACCTTGATTGACACTTCACCTTCTACCATTGTTCAAGACAGAGTCTTTCTGGTTACTGCTGTGTATATCAGGTAGACTACCCCAAGCTTCTGGTGATTCTATCTCACCCTCCCCTTCTCCCGGTAGGAGCATGCTAGGATTTGATGAATATGCTACTTCATCTGGTGATCATTATCATAACATCTTTTGACACGTGGGACATTTTCTATGTCCACCCTGAGCACATCTCACCAAAGCAAAAGCATACTCAAAGTGATCACTACTAGATGTGTGGCTGCTTGTTATGGAGTTTATATTTAACCACCTTTTAGGTGTATCCAAAATTCAGCTGTTCAAAAAACTGGAGTCTGTTGGTTCATGAGTTCGTCTTGCTCTTGTATGAACCTTGAAAGAGAGAAGTTGTGGCTGGAGAGGCTGTCCATCTGAATGGATAGTTTCTGTGATGTGTAAATGTTTCTACATTAGACATAATTTAACAGTCATCTTTGTTTGGTATGCTGCAGTAGACCATGGGGTGTACAGAATCCAACCCAGATTCCTCTGGGTCAATTGCATTGCCCTCCTGAATCTAAAACAAAACTTACAGAAAAAAATCCAGTGAAAAATATGGTTTCTGTCCATTATACAAGAAAGTCTCATGGCATTCCTATACACTAACCTGAGAGATGGGTCGTGTCATACCAGGCCTTTCCTGAGGACCGTGTGCTTATTTTGCCATCAGGTAAGACAACTCTATTGTCTGAGGTTTCTTTTTGCTGTTGGTAATACACGTAACTGGTTCCCAAGGAAGGTTGTAATTACACGCTGGTTGTCCACAGCTGTATTTTAGAATTTTATTAAGTCTGTTAAAGTGCACATTTAGGAGTAGTGTTTCTGAATCTATATTAAGAGATATGCCATGTGAGGCCGTGGTCTGATTTAAGCCTTACAAAGATACATTTGTATAGAAGATTATTTATTTCACAGAAGAATCATTCTGTTTTGCAAAAGAACTCACTGAGAGATGTCTTGAATGAAATAGTGAACTCTCTTAGGGGCTTTAAATAGATTAGCCTTCCCCAAAAGCTTGGTTCTTAAAATTCATGTTCAGAAAACTAGAATAGCATATATTTTTTTGCTTAACACAATTTCAATTTCTCATCCTCAACTTGCCTGTCCTTTTCATTTTATCTTCCAACTTTTGGGGGCCTCTCTATGCTGCTTCTTGCCTGGGTCTTCTCTCTATGGACTCTTCCTCTGCTTGGTCTTGTTGCCTTTGTTTTTTTTGCTCTGCTCCTCAAAGCCTACTTAGTTGCCCATCTTCCCTATAGCGCCCAGGCCCCTCTTCCCTCACTTTAGAATTTAGTAGTACCCTTCAGGTACCCTGCTTTGGTCCTAAGGGCTCCAGTGAATATTCTATGATCATATTCCATATTACAGCATGAACTTTAATACTTGCCCACATACTAGAAATTAGTTTGCCTCCTTACTGACTGCTCCCATGTTGCACTTCCCCAAGGGTTACAACCAAACCTTTCAAGACTGCCTGAAACTACAGGTGGCAATCAATCCTATACACTGCCTTTCCCTATGCACACCTAGCAGTGGACATAGAAAATATTATTGCTGCAATGATAAAGAAAAAGTACACTTGTGCATGCTTTATAAGGCTTAGAATGTCTGGAACTTTCCATTACTTCATGGCAGCCACACGCATGAACACAGAGGTGTTTACTCTTCCACTGTTTCTATCCATTAATCTATTGATGTACAGATGCTATACTGGACACTGTCATCATGAAGGCAAAGTCTAAATAAAATAGCATGAGGGAGATAAATACCCACACATGATGTTGTCTTCTAGATTAATCATCAAGGTTTGCATGACACCAAGTGAAGATGTGTGGTTTCCTTTAATACTAGCTCATGGGATGCTCTTGAGGCATCTTGGCATGAATCACTACTGACTACTCCTGTTGAATTATTGATAAGAGTGGTCCACGTACCTGCTTATATTGCTTGCTCATCCATTTGGGAGATAGTAGACTTGGGTGGAGGATATGTGGTTGGCAAGGATTTACGAGGATCTGAAGATAAATCCAATCTCTGCTTTTAGAGTCAGGTCTTAGGAAAATTTTGCTTATGTCAGACTGCTTGACCATGAGCTCTAATCTGCTTACTAAGTAATAAAAGACCAGTGAGATGGGTAAGGGTGCTTGTCACCAAGTCTGATTATGGCTGAGTTCAATCTCAGGGATTAAAAAGTGAAACTGTTGTTCACAAATTATGCTCCAACTATGTACACTGTGTATACTGTGACATGCATACACAAAACTCACACATACACACACACATATACATGTACTTAAAGAAATTAAGGAATTGGAGAACAGGACTACAAATATTATTCTTCTTATCTCCCTGTTATCACCCCCTTCCTCCCTCCTTTCCTCTTGTTATCCATCCATCCACACACTCCCACCCATTAGTCTATATATACTAAGATATTTCACTAAGTACGGTGAAGACAATGGTCCAAATACATGCACAGCAGTCCATGACTTCACACAGCAGTATGAGACAATGGGGTACAGTACAGTACTGAGTTGAATGTAGCTGGCATGAGTGGGTCACGCCTGCTCTTCCTCATTGTAAACTTACTTATATGTCATTAAAAAACCCTATCTGACAAGACGCTGATGTATATTTAAAAGTCCTGTTGTAATATAATACAGTTTTCCACTCCCTGGATATGGTAGAAAGGGAGGAATAAATTGAAATGAGTTTTGCTAAGGAGTTCTGGAATAGACTCTGAAGCTCCTTGGTTTGGTTTGTAAGACCAGATAATACACAAGAACCTTTTGTGTTACACCATCAAATATCAAAAAAAGAACTAGGGTCCCTAACTTCTGCTTGGCAATACTATGCCTTGTTTTGTCCTCTGTCACTGTCCTTATATCTAGATGACTAGCCTATGCTAGAATTGTCATTCCCCCACCCCACTCCATCACTCTGGCCAAGCAGCAGGAGAAAATCAAGCAACTGGAAGTCTCAAGATGCTGGTTATGTTGTCTCAAGCTCAGGGAAAGGGAGCAGACCCATATGCCCTTTTCTTATCTCTGGTACCTTTTTCTTCCTGGATATCACACATAAAATAGCTAGTTGTCTGTCTTTGCAGTCAGCTACCTCCTTTGTAGAGTGTTGCTTCTCACGTTTTTGTGGTTCAGCTGTAGTTTGAACTGCCAAAACCAGCCCCTAGGAAGGATAGAGTCAGTGATGAGAACCAGTGTCCCAGCCTGCATACGCCCAGACACTTCCAAATGAATACCACAAGGGCAAAGCTGCCCACCTTGCCATGCAGAATAAAGACAATTCCTGTCTAGACCACTTTCATCTCATTTTTCAGAGGTTACTGGCTACTCCATGAAGCCTCTTTGACACTTGATTTCTTTAAAATTTCTTTAATGATTTCTTAACTTCTTGACAAGTAACTTGAAAACCATCTTACCCTGCTACTGCTATACATTGCTGCAAGAATGAATAATATACAAAAATATAATTTTGAAAACAAATGTATGCCAAGGAAGACAATGGTGGCACCCTGTGAAAAGCACTACCTTCTTTCCCCTCTGAATGTATTACGAAGGCATATGCAGAAATTTGACAGGTTTCTTATCTGGCATGCATTATATTCAGGTGGTTCTGAATGCCACAGTGAGGAGCCAGAGTAGTGGTACCCTGGAAATACCAAGTGCCCTTGGTACTGAATTAACTTGTCTGTAATATGAATTAACAGGAGACAAACATCCAAGTAAGAACACCTGTTCGCCACCCATTTTCAATAGCTAGTAACCAGGCTCAATGGGGCCGGGCTGTGTGGCCATGGTCACATGGGGCTAGTCTCACAATACCCAACCTACCCTGCTATTTGCTCTAATTCCTGATCCCCTAAGACTAGGATAAAGAGACAGGGCATAACATGGTAAATATGGAAGTAAAACCATAGGAATAGTCGAATGTGACTATGGAACTGAGTAAATAGTGAAAATATTCATTTGGGACAGGATGCATGGACCTGTATACCATCATGTTAAATGAAATAAGCTAGACACAGAAAGACAAATAACCATGTCTTCTTTCATATGTGGAACCTATATTTTACACTCACATACCCCCCACACACACACGCCCACAGCATAAAAGCACAAGGGGACTGTTTAGAAAGAGGAAGACGAAGACAAAGATGAAGATGAAGACAAAGACAAAGATGAAGAAGAGCAGTGGGGAAGTTGTACCTCTAAGATGGTCTTACAGGAGAAAGTAACTAAAGAAGTAACACACTCGGACAAAGATGCCTTAGGGAAACCCATCATTTTGTATAGTGAGTACAGGCTAGTAAAATCAATTTTTAAAAAGAATAGATGGTAAGCAGGCGAGGACGCTCATTATATTGCCTGGGTTGCAGTAGGTCTAGTGTAGGGATGGGGGTCAGAGCAGACAGAAGTAATCAGTCAAAGAAAATTTGAAGCCTAAGCTATAAAATAGCATGCACCCAACTGGCCAGAGGACCCAATAAGTAAGTCAATGTGGAGACAGTGTCAATGAGGTCATGACTAAGGATGGGGAAACCCAAAAACAGGGGTGACACCAACGAGGATGGATATGTAAGTTGCCAGAACCAAGTAGAAAGAAAGGAGAATTAGTATATTCTAACAAATGTGTTAATAGGCAAGGCAGTAGTTCAAGCAGAGGCAGAGGGATAAGGAAAATACTGAGGATGAAGCCTAGAGAAAGAGTGAGGAAGAGGGTCAGGATTGCAGATAAAGGGAGCCAGAGCCTGAGGCCAGCAAGTCTGAGACGCAAACCTCAGAGAAAGGATGAAGCTGAACACCCAACTGTCACTGCACTGTCGTAGTAAGACCATTATCCAAGTCTGTGGGGTAGTTTAGACACCCAGCCACCAGCCTCAGGGATTGTGGAGCCTTTCTAAGGTAGAGCTTCTCTGGAGGAAGTCAGTCACTTCCTGCTTGCTCTCTGGGCTTGCTGTCTGCAGACACAATGTGATCAGCCACCTCACACTTTTGTCATCATTTATTTCTCACCATGACGAACTACATCATTTCAAAAGGTAAGTCAAAATAAAGGCTTCCTCCTTTAAGTTGCTTCCTGGCTGGTATTTTGGTCACAGCTATACTAAAAGTAACTTATAAAACTCCCTTCCGAATGGCTTAAATTTATGCTCAAGACAGCTTTCTTGTTTTTGCTTGGAATCATAGAAGCCCTGAGAACGCCAGTTAGCACAATCTACAATGCTGTTACACCCACTGCTTCCTGAAAAGGACTACACAGGAAAGCGGTAGAAGTACAGGCAAGACAGAGTCTTGAGGGTGAGGTCCCAGGAACGTGTACCAGGAGGGGGAACACAACTGTTTCCACCAACCTCTTCAGTTCTGTTTTATTTCTGAAATGTCTTCCTAGCATATGACCAACGGAGCCACATGCGGTGAAACCTAAAATGATTTCTCAAACATTTCAGTCTGCCCTACTATAACACACGTTGCCCGTGACACCTGTGTGAATCTTGGGATTCAGGGATTTAGTGTGAGGGTCTGCAGACCCTCAGGCAGGGCTTCTTCCCTTTTATTTCTTCAGAGCAGGAAAGCCAAGACACTGTGAAATTACAACCCATCCAACACTATTATTTTTAATTGAAATGGACTAGGAAAGAGCCACATGTGTGAGTTATGTTCTCTTTACTTTCTACACACGCAATTCTCATTTGCTGGGACGAGAAAGACAAGTGTGCATTTAGAGAGCAGATTATGTCCCTGCATGTCACAATTGCAGCTTTTGACCTGATATATATGAGCAATTTGCCATTTAAAACTTACCGAAGAGATTTTCATAGGCAAATTGAGCTCACATTTTATCACATAAAAGAAACAGGAGCCTCAAGCCTGTCTGTGAATTGTGTTCTTCTCTGCCCCTCCAGCCTGACATGGCCTCGTGCAATGGAAACACACATACTAAACCTCTGCATAATGAGAATATTTCTCAGCAGTGTCTGTCACTATTCTTGTCCCAATACTATTCTTTTCCTTTCAAAAGTTTAGTTTTTATGTATATGGATGGTGTTTTGCCTGCATTGCATGTCTGAAGAAGCTGGAAGAATGCATTAGATCTCCTGGAACTGGAATTGCAGGCAGCTGTGATCATATGGGTGCTAGGAATCAACCCAAGTCTTTTGGAAAAGCTGTCAGTGTTTCTCATGAGACCATTGAGCCATCTCTGCAGACAACCCTCGCCCCCAATACTAATTTGATTGGGCAAAATGCTGTTGCATTGGTACAGCAAATGGCTGTGATTTCTAGGTCTTCTTTGCAGCCTTTGTGGGCTTCTATTCCACAAATGTCACTAAGAATGCTCTGTTCTATTCTATGTTCATGTCTCTTCTGTGCACCTGCTATGGCTAGCCCTGCTTTCCTCTTAAGCACCCTCCTCCCTCACCCTCACACAAGGCAATTGGATTCTGCTTGTTCATTTATGTCTACAAACAACCACTTTTCTCTTTCCACATCATGGATGTAACAGTATGTTCAGGTTCTGAAGTCATCCCAGCTCATTCCAAGGGCCATGGACCATAGACTGCCTTCAGGAGCCAGCCACATAAAGCAATCCGAGATGCAAGGAAGGACCATAGAGTTGTTGAGACCCACCAGCTTATCATCTGTATTTCCTCCACTGCAAGGTAGATAAGAGGGCCCCATCTCCTGTAGTTCTGTTGTGTACTGTCCTCAGTGAGGAAGCTACCACTGTCTTGGTCTCTCTCTCTGCCCCTGCGCGCCATCTTGTCTGGCTAAAAGAGTGGCTGTTAGCAGGCAGCTGTTCCTGCACACAGCATCATCTTACCCAGAAACTTCTATTTGCTCTTTGCTTTTCTCCATTTTTATCAGTGTATATTCATCACACAAATTAACGGGTCTAACTGTGGCATTTTTCCTTCAAATAGATCAAACACTTTGACTGTATTCACTCTCTATAATCTTCTATCTCATTTCCTGCCAGACCCTTTTCTACCCCTTCATAGACTGCATTCTGTTTGCTTGGTAGATACATGCATGAATACAACCATGTGGCATGTATGCACGTATGTGTTGAAAACTAGGTTCAATATAAGACAATATAGTATTTCTCTGAGTCATTTGTATGTTTTGGTAGTGGGGGTGTCTTAATATAAGGAATGACTTCATGTTCCACCACCAGGAATAAATGACATAATGTTCTCTCTTTTTTTTGGCTGAATAAAAACCCATTGTATATATACTGTGCTTAGTTTTGTCCACCCAACCTGTTGATAGACACTAGGCAGTAACACGGATTAGTCAATGGGAATAGTGACACAGATGGCAATTGTCCACCATGTTTGTGCTGTGCCAACTCAAGTCCTTTTGGGGTTACAGCTAAACCACAGAGTGTTTTTTTGAGTTCTGTTGAGGAACCGCCATACTGATTTCCACAGTGTCTGCACCAGACAACTCCCCTCACCATCAGTGTGAAGGTTCCTTACACACACAGACACACACACACACACACCACACACACACACACACACACACACACACACAAAGTACCAGTTCTCACAAGCACAGGTTTTTGTTTAGTAACTGGTAGCATCTCTGACTGTCGGTAAGAGGCAATTCAGTTATTTGTTTTGATTCACACTTCCCTAATGTCTAAGTTTGGAAGCTTTTCCAATTCTTTAACCTTTGCTTTTGAAATGTTTCGCCATTTATATTTTCATCTTCTGAGAAGTAGGCAAGACTTTCTGAAGAAAACTCCCCCAAGAACTAACAAATAGGGGTTGTATTTAGTGAGAGAATCAGGGTGTTAAGACAGCTGTAGACTTTATTGTCTGAATTGTTTAAAATATGTTTATATTGACACACTATAGTTGTATATGTATGGATGAGGTGATCGGTGATGTAAGAATTTTTAAGAATGTAGAATGATTAAATAAAGCTAGCAAATATCATTTTGAGTATTTAGCTTTTATGATGAAAATATTCAGCTTTATCTCTCAGCAATATTGAAATGCGTAGAGCTCTTAACAATATTCATTGTAGTATGCAATTGATCTGAGAGAAGTCAATTTTTTCTCCTTTCTTAATGAGGCCTTTTCCCACATCCATCCCCCAGTCTCTGATAATTACTTCCTGCTTGTGGGTTTGTTTTTAACTTTGCATTGTCTGAGTCCATTTTTGGTTGCTATAAGAAAAAGAACAGAGTCGGGATGCTTTCTAAAGAAAATGGGTTTATCTATCCCATAGTGTTGGAAGTTAAAGTCCAAGAAGAGTAGGCCTATGTGTCAGCCTCTAATGAAGTCTCATGACAGATGGAGTTCAGAAAGAGCCTAAGAGATGGAAAAAAATCTGAGTGCTATCAGTCAGGAATCATGAAAGCCTTGTGGATCGTCGGTCTTACTTCTTCTATAAAAAACTACCCTCGTAGGAGCAAGCTGTAATCCACAGGAACAGCATTAATTTTTTTAGGAGGTTTATACTCCAAACAATGCAATCATTTCCTCCATGTCCTACTTTAAGATAAAGGTTCCATCTAGCAGGTTAACTGTGTTGACCCAACCACACACACCCTTGGGGA
>NC_047668.1:36457525-36571674 GCF_011762505.2 Arvicanthis niloticus | reverse complement strand
AAAAAAAAAAAAAAAAAAAAAAAAACAACCCCAGTTTCTAAGAAATTAACATATAAAATATTTCACACCTACTACATGGCTTCCTGATTTCATCAAAGTAGTGAGGAAGATAATAATTGTACAGACTGCCTGAAGTTGGTCAATCTAAGCGTTATTATTATGTGCACTTAGTTTTAGCTTCAAACAGGGAATGTATTTAAATTGGCAAATAACTCAGATTTCAAAGTGAATTAATTAAATTTTTGTTTATGTGTTTGTTTGCTTTGGGTTTTTTTTTGTTTGTTTTTTGTTTTTTTGTTTTTTTTGTTTTTAGAGACAGGGTTTCTCTGTTGTAATCCAGACTGGCCTGGAACTCACTCTGTAGACCAGGCTGGCCTCAATCTGCCTGCCTCCGCCTCCTGAGTTCTGGGATTAAAGGTGTGGGCCACCACTGCCTGGCAATCAAATTGTTTTTTATGTTTGTTTGTTTATGTATTTATTTGTGAGGGCGCACCATCACCTGGAAACTAAATTGTTTTTCATGTTTGTTTGTTTATTAGTGTGTGTAACAGGGGTGGGGGGATGTTGCCACTGTGTACATGTGGAGGTCAGAGAACAACTTGTAGAAGTCAGTTCTCTCTTGGGTATCTAACCATGGTCATCAGGTTTGATGGTGAGTACCTTTTATACACTGAGCCATGAAATCAAGAATTCTGGGCAATACCTTCTTAGCATGTGGATAACTGTCTTTACACACAGGTGTTTTAATTGTCAGTGCACAGGTCAGCCTGCCTTTGCCTCCTGTCACTAACTGTGTCCTTATGGTTCTGTCCCCTAGGAAACAAACACTAGGAGGAATTGGTGAGAATATCCAGCTAGCATCTCCAAGTCCTGTGGTGGGAGCCAGCAGTGCTGGTCCAAAGAGACAGTGAACTCAGGTACCAAGTCCTTTCCTATTTGATGCTGTGGGTCCCCCCCCCTCAAAGTATATGGGGGCAGAAATTACACCATCTATTTCCCCGCATAGTCATTTCATACTCACAGAGCATTTGGATGGTGCTCTGTTGTTCTTGATACCGGTTACACACGGGTGACATGATGTGGGCACATAGCGCCCTGTAGGTGCTGTGGCTCGCTATTGAACCACAATTGTGAGAGAATGGAATTGTTTCCTTTAAAGTCATAACCTGTTCTGCAAACAGGTTCTACACTCAGAGCAGAAGAGGCCATATTCTTGAGTTCACAAATTCTGGTCTAGAGGGTCAGATCCAGTGAGATGGCAGTGAGGAATACCACTAGGGGATTGTTGCCAGGTATCAGAGCCAGAGAATAGGGTGACCATAATGTGACCCAGACCCCAGAACAGACCAAAGCTCACCCTGTGGGTGTGTGAAGTGGTTTGGCTTTGAAGCCTCTGCTACTGTCCTCCTGAGTGCATGAAGCACTCTTGAAGAAAGGGAAAGGCTGGTAAAATGTCAGTTGTTTGGGATTCTCTGTGTGGGAAACTCTGGTCTGAATGTTCAGGTTCACAGTGCAATAGTAATTTGTTTGTCTGCCAACTACCCCATTTGCCTGTCTGGTAATGGAACTCCATCCCACTCTGTGGAAATGAGAGGCTGCTATTGACTCCCATATGCTACAGCCTGGTGGGGCTGCTGTCTTTAAGAGCATTGTGAACTGCAGTAATAGGTCACGGTTGGTCCCATTATTTTCCCTTCTACTCCCTACTCATTTCCCCTGAAGAAACCCAGTGTGCTCATTGGTTCAGCTTGGGAAAGGCATTAGGTTTAATTGTACATTTCCTTGCAGTTAAAACACACATACAAACACACACACACACACACACACACACACACACACACACACACACAGACAACAAGAGACCCTACTCAGGTTTAGTGTTAACTCAGACTTTCAGTTACATTTCTGAACTGTAGGTTTCATGCACACAAGCTTCCTGGTTTGGCAGGATCTCATAGATCTCATTGAGTTTTACTGATAAGACTTCTTAGCGGACTATTTTCTACCAAAATAATATTTTAATGAGCCTTTATTGAATTGGTATTTTTAACATTGAATAAATGTTTCCTTTTGAATGAGGATTATCAGCCGGGCATATACACATATGCATATATATATATATATATATATATATATATATATATACCACACATACTCATGCATACATACACATACATATACATATATACATATATGTGCATATACATACAAATATATACATATACATAGATACATGCACATATATACATATGTATATACACATATACACATATACATATGCCTTTAATCCCAGCACTTGGGAGGCAGAGGCAGGCGGTTTTCTGAGTTTGAGGCCAGCCTGGTCTACCGAGTGAGTTCCAGGACAGCCAAGGCAATACAGAGAAACCCTGTCTCAAAAAAACAAAACAAAAAAAAATGAATGAGGATTATCAATGTGGTTTAATTAAAAGTGTCCAATATGAACCTCATGGAAAGTAAACAAAGCATCAAAAATGAAGAGTTAGCAACCAGTTTTGAAAAAAAAATCCATGTATGTGCCAATGAACTTGGCCTTCTTTAGGATCTCAACCTGGGCATTTTTTGATTCTGCAAGATATACCTTACATGCATATATATGTGTATATGTATATATGTGTATGTGTGTATGTGTATATACATATGTATATATGTGCATGTGTCTATGTATATGTATGTATATATTTGTATGTATATGCACATATATGTATATATGTATATGTATGTGTATGTATGCATGAGTATGTGTGGTATATGTATATATATATATATATATATATATATATATGCATATGTGTATATGTAGGTTGAGCAAGTTGAATTTGCTCAAAGAAGGTAAAGTGTCCTTGGGCTTCTTAAAGCCTCTAATCTCTCTGTCACTTGTTCTCATGACTTTCTCTATGACTTCATGTGATTAGTTAAGCAAGTATTAGTAGACTGTCCTGGGTGTGAGGGATCCTGGCTTCCAGATCCAGTCAGAAAACAGCAATAGTCAAAGGCTCATGACTCTGAGGCCACGAGTCACTGCCATCATACAAAAACAAGCCACAGGCAATACTAGTCAGACAGGGCTGATCCCAAGAACACTCTCTTTGCAAAATGATTATGGATAGCTAGGATGGGACATCAGGAATGCTAATAACCCTGTGGGTTTCTGAGATGCGAACCCCATGCTAGTCTCCCTTACAGACGCCACAGTAAGCATGTTGGGGGTGTGTCCATCACAAGCTTACTCTTGTTAAAGGATGCTATTCAGGGCCCAGCCTGAGCCAGTAGCTGTTGTAAATTCTATAGTCTGTTGTGATCAAGTGGGCCCCAGGAAGCCTACAAAATTCACTGAGGAGTTTCTAGTATTTCCATGCCAACACCACTCTGCCGACCACCTTGAGATCCCCCAGGTTCATGTCTCACTGCTGTGAAAATGACCGACAAAAAAAGCAAGAGAGACATTCATTTTTATCACAGTTCAGAGGAACACAGACTATACATGAAGAGAGAAGACATGGAGGGGGAGTCATTTTCTATCTGTAGTCAGGAAGCAAAGATTGAAGGTGTTCAGCTGGCTTTCTCTTTCTCCCTGTTCAAGTTAAAACCTTGGTATATCCTCCTTCCACAGTTAAACCTCTCTGGAAACTCTCTCACAGTCAGGCCCCAGGGATGTGTCTCCTGGGTGATGCCAAATCTTCTTACATGACAGTAAGGATTAACCCTTACACCAAGTGAAGCTAGGCCCTGTAACTCTGACACCCAGGAAGAAGAATGGCTACACAGACCACACATAGCACTGCAAAAGTGTGCAAGCCTAGAAAACTAGCAACACCTGTGCAAGTGTGCCTGGGACAGGTTAGGAGCTACTGTGCAGAGCAGTATCCCATGACTTGCAACAACAAAATTCACTCAACCTGTTCTCTCAAATACTATGTAATAAGAAAACAAACAGAAAGATATAAAGGAAATTCACTCAACCTGTTCTCTCAAATACTATGTAATAAGAAAACAAACAGAAAGATATAAAGGAAATAAAATATTATCCACAAAAGAGACTTATTTTCAAATTCTTATGTATCAGAAGTGTAAAAGGGTTAATTTTAGAAACTATAACTATTTTCAAAAAGGGATAAGAATTCGAAGCACAGATTTCTAGTGGAAACATAGATTGGCAGCTGACTCCTCTGCATGCAACATCCTGGATTATTTTGTAACTCCAAACAGTGCCTGAATGAGAGAACAACTTTCAGGGAACACTGATGTCACTCTACTGCAGGAAAAGGGGGGCTTCCATACACAGGATGGTATAGGTAGCTGAAGAGAGAAGGGTAGTGTATCCCAAGAGGTCAGAACAGGGGACAAGTACGACTGCCTTTGCCTCATAAAATTTGAGCCCCAATTTCCCCCATCCACTAAAGGATAATCAACATTTATTGTTAGCAAGTGAGAAAAAGTCTAGAGAGCATGATGTTGATTCATGAAACACAGAACGTGGTACACAGTCTTGGCCTTTGTACTGTGTTTGAGATGAGGGCGGATGGAGGAGAACCAACCTCCTCCATCACCACCTGGAGTCACTCACCACCTGGTGCCTAGAGCTCTTACAAGACTGTCAGGGAGGTGGATCTGGTCACCAAAACTTACAAGGAAGCAGCTTAGGGGAAGCCTGCTTGTGAAGTGAGTAGCCCACACCAGACCTCACACTCTTGTCCTATTTCTGTTATCCTATTGTGTCCAGACCAAGGAGACCTATGCAGAGCTTCGAGCTCCTGCCAGGAAAGACAGGGCTTATCTGTGCTCCAGCTCTTAGTATGTGGCTTGCTCTTTATGGCATGTGGGTGGTTGATCTCAGCAATGAATGGATGACTTTACAGCTAGACAGATGCTACGATGAATTCCTCACTAGGAGGAGCTGCCAGGATGACCACTGGTAAATATTACTCATGTGAATAGTAGAATGCAGATCCTCTTACTGTCTTTGTAATAGATGTCTGTAGCTAGGGGTCCAGTCTAAGGAGCTATGCTTCTTATTCCCAGCCCTCTCTGCAGTACCCTTCCCCAGCAGCCTCCTAGAAGCAACATCTCTTTCTAAGCTTGGCCTTATACTCACACAGTATAGGTCCTGAGATCCACACACAATGATCCACTGATTGCAGGTTCTCAGTCTTCAGCTTCTTAACTCATTGCTTCTTGTAGCAGTACAGGAAGAGAAAGAAGTTTGCCTACAACTAAATTAAATAGATGCTTCTCTTCTCCTCCATTAAAACAGCTTTAGATAAATCATCCCATGTCTCTCCTACACACAAATGTATGCTATGCATTCATTTGGTGTCTTCAATCTAGCACTGCACACTAGATACTAGACAAGAAGATGGAACTAGAACTCTGCTGGTGGCGAGCTTTTGGTGTTGAACTGTTGACTTGGGGTGGGGGTGTCTTTTAATGTATATATTCAAAAGCTAACCACACTATGGAAAGGAAAGTGGAGCGTCTGAAGCGGCAGTTACAGTGTAGTACCAAAGCAGGAGAATATGCATGTCTGTGGAAGCTTCTTAGAAGACTCTTCTGGCCAGTTACTGAGCTTCCCCATAATCTAGGCAAATGCTAGGGAATCAGGGATAGGAGAGCTAAGCAAAGGCGCCACTGTGAGTTCAGATTGTAGTTGTATAACATGGAGTGGTTATCGATGATCCACATGCTGAGAGATAGGGATGAGAGAGAGAGAGAGTACCCACTGGACAGAATCCAGCAGGAGCCAAAGAAGGTTTCAGTGAGGCCAGGGACATATGATAAAGATGGAGGTGTGAGCTCGGGAGACCTAGGATAAAGAAACATTCAGAGGACTCATCATCCTGACAGTGGGAGGAGCTTACACACTCACCTCTCTCATCACTTTTGTATTTGAGATAGTGGGAAGGTACCATGTCACAGGGCTGTTATCATTCCACACAGCAGTGCCTGATTCATGTAGCTCCATGGCTGCACACAGCCCAGGCCCTCTCATTACTATTCATGAAGAACCAAGACTTACTGGCTTTACCATAAAAGACTGAGGCAGAGCCACACTGATTTATATCCGTGCTGTGTGCTCAGCTTTTCCAATCAGAGTGCCTTCACTTCACAGCTGTGTCAAAAATGAAGTGGTGCTCCATGAGCCACTGCAGGAGGATTTCAAGGACATTTTGTCAAAGAAAAATGCAAGATGCAGAAGAGAAGTAAGGCTCTGACTGCACACATGTGTACATTTGCTTATATTTGCATAAAGCATCTAGGGATGACAAGAAGCCAGTAGAAATGTTTGTGTGTGCTTCTGCAGATAATTCAGAACCCAGCGAGAAATTTCTCATTATTTGTCTTCATTCATCATCACTTGCTTTTTTTACGTCTGAAACACACAAATGTGTTTCTTAGTCAAAACAAACTTTATAAGAAACCCAGAAGTATTTTCATGGAAGTCCCTAATATGTTCCTTAGGCCCTCTGGGTTAATAGACGTGAACAGTTCAACTTTACCCGTCGACCCCAGCAGAGCTCTTGAATGTGGAGTTTGGACTTGAACTCTGGCTTTGAAAAGAGGGTCACAATTGTTCCCTGGCCATCAGGCCACAGGGATGTTTTCAGAATCCCACTTGATACTGATTTTTGTTGTATAGATTCTAGTTGATCTGGATGGTTAAAATCCAAGTTAGGAAATTAGGAGAACAAATCAAGGTATGGTGGTGATGGACACGTGGGATAAGAAAGATGGAGGAGTGTGGAAAGGGAGGAAGGAGAGAGGGAGAAAGAAGGGAGGGATAGGAAAAGAAAGGCAAGTGAAAAGAGTGGGAGGAGCTTATAGAGGTGGAAAAGAGGGAGGGAGGAGAGAGAGAGAAAGGGATAGGAAGGCAGAAGGAAGAAAGGAAGAAGGATAGAGAGAAGGAAGGAGGGAAGGAGGGAGGGAGAGAAGGGAGGGAGGGAGGGAGGGAGGAAGGAAGGAAGGAAGGAAGGAAGGAAGGAAGGAAGGAAGGAAGGAAGAAAGTGGAGAGTAAACAAAACGACAGAAGACATCATCTTGGCTAACAACACTTTGGGTGCTTGCCTTCCCCGTAGCTCTCACATCTCACAAATGCTCCAATCCCTAAAACTCTAAATTGCAACTTGATTTACAAAATCTTCATTAAGAGATTACTTATTATACTATTCATTTACTTGATAATAGAGTGATAATCTTAAGGGCAGAATCCCAACTTATTTAAATAAAATGGTTTTAAATATAACATTCAAGAAATAGCTGTGGAACGGAAGAGTGGCAACAGAAATGGCAAAAATCCCTGAGAACACTAAAGGGGCAAGTGGCTTGTATCTTAGTTATAATTTACTTATCAAATTAGCTATGGAGGATGGATGGACAGGAGGGGAGCTATAAATATCAACCATGAACTTTATTTTATACATGCGCATATATATATACACACACATATATACATACATTTTTTCTGGTTAAAGTAATCCATATATTATATGAGAAAATATAGTGTTTTTTTTCCCCTTAAAGGACAAATGCTGAAGTATTTAGGTATAAGTTGTTATCAAAACCTAGTTTATGAGTATAAATGGATTTCATGCATGTGAGCACTATATGTGTGGGCATATGTGATATGTGTTGTATGTTCGTGGGGCATATGATGTTCACGAGCATGATTGCTGTGTGTATATCATAGAAGCATGCATGTATAGGTGTGCACATCTTTTGTCATATATATGTGATTATGTGCATGCATGTGGTATGAAGTGCATCTTTAGCGTGCATGTATGAGCATCTGTAAGTGGGCATATCTCTGCTTTTGTATATATGTGTACACATGTTGTATGATTCATGTGTTCTACTCTAACAGTATCATAAGGTAGACCATAAGATCACTAGTTAACCTTAATATGTGGATTTTTTTTAAATGTGTGTTTTTAAAAAAATGTCAAATAAATATCATTGATGGAGAGGATATGTAACCCTTCCTTTGTTACTACACCAAGCTGAGTCTTTCTGTGGATAGAGTCTTACGAACTCTGCTCCTAACTGCCCTAGAGAGATGCCTACCTTTCTCCTAGAAACACCAACAAGCTGCCTCCCCTCATTAACAGAGAATGAGGAAAGTATCTTACAGGATGGATAGATGTCTGAGGCCATGACATCTGGCACTCATGATGAGCCACAGATGAGTTGCCAGCACAAGCTTTTCCCCAGCTACACTGCTGCTTTTACATACTGGTGTCTGGTAAATCGGGATAAACTTTACTCTGTGATCCTGGCATGAGGACTTGTGGACAGGGATGTGCTACCCACAAGCAAGGTTCATGAACTGTGCTTTAAAGTGGTTTATAACTAACTCTTCTGGATGGGATGTTCATAGGGCTACAGGATAGTAGAAGCCATATAGGGGGCTGGGGTGATGGTATAAAATGTTGAGGCACTGTGGGAATGGTGTAGGTTTCTGGGGGGGGGGGCACAGAGATAGTACAGGATGCCCGACTTTAGCCCTCTCTTCCTCAGATGTCAGATCCCAGGCCATACAGGGAACTTGGCTGCTGTAAATGTCTGTGTGCTTAGGAAGAGGGTAGGGAGAGCAGGCCATTCCCGGAACTGTGGCTCTGCTGTTTGTCCCATGGAAGATTGACAAGGGCATGACCACGCAAGTTCATCTGTGACATGAGTGTTCTCGACCTGCTTCCCATATGCTGATTCAACACTATTGCTCCAAACAAACGACATTAAGATAACCTGGTGGCACAAAGATCTGACACCAGATAGGGCTTCTGAGCTTGCTGACCAAGCTTTGGCTCCAAATGTCACCTTCTGTTCTTGAGCCCTAGTCTGTGTGTCTGGAGCTTTGACCGTGTGCCTATGTCCTGATGGAGTGAACCAGCTGAGATACCTGCTTCTGCTAGCCAGGCATGGGCTGCTGACCCTAGACTTGCTCTTTCCGAGAGGTTCTATAACCACAGACCTAAGGAGCACCAATGATGCTTTTCTGTCTGTAGTAGAGTTGTCTTCCCGTGGTATCACAATTTTCAAGATGAAGTCCTGGATATGAGCATTGAAAATCAATGACCCCACAGATTCCGATGTTTAGAGATGAAAACAGCTACCCAGAAATCTACCCATCTGAGGAGCCTGTGTGCCACCTCCATTCCATCTGGTTTCCAAGGAACCAGCAAGTCAGCCCTATGGCCATGGTTTTATTCAGTTCCATCACCTGAGACTACAAATATGGTTCATCCTCTGCTTCCATTTCCCTTCCTTAAGCGTGTTTATGTCTGTATACTAAACCCCTCCACAAACCTTCTAGACTTTTGGTGATTTTGTTTTGTTTTTAACTCTTTCCTGTTGTATCACGGAAGGGCCCACGTACATCTGTGGTGGAACACCCTGGTGGCCAGCCCCTTTCTGCCTCCTCCCTGACATTTTCTCTTCTCCCCAAATGCAGCTTACCTTGAAACATCCGAGTTGTTGTGTAACTTAACTAGAAATAATTCAGGACATTTCTTTACATCGTTCTGTTCCACTTTTCAACCCTGACACTCTCCATAAATCTGGCTAAAAATCGAGGAACAGCCATGCCACAGCCTAAGTGAAAATATATCTGGAAATTTCCTCTTCTGAATAATTTAGTTCATTCCTCTGGAATTCAGCCTCACTCAAATTGTCAGGACGTGGACAGAAAAGAGACAAATCCTTAGCCAGACTACCTTCCCAGCAGCCTCTTTGTTCCCATCTGAAACCTGACCAAGATGCTTGCTGCCTGCATGTGTATTCTGATCCAGACTCCCACTGGAATGGCACCATAAGCCTGATTACAGTGTTTTAGAACTCCTGTGGTCTGTGGTTCCAATCCTCCCACAGGTTTAAACACAGACAGGTTTATCGAAGCAATACCACTATATATATATATATATATATATATATATATATATATATATATATATATATATAGAGAGAGAGAGAGAGAGAGAGAGAGAGAGAGAGAGATTTTTCTCATTGCGGTCTTCTTTTGGGTCAGAGTTTCAGATCCTCTGGTCTAGCTTGATGACGAAGGCATGGTGATCAAGTCAGCTCAATCAGTGGTAGGGGTAGCAAGAGGCACCAGGTCTGCATATGTTAGTGTGCCTGGAAGCAGAGAGCTCAGGACCAAATCATTCTCCTAGCTGGGCCGCCATCTCCAGGTTCCAAAAACCCTCCCCCAATAGCACCAAGATATGAAAAGGCACTGCTTAAACACACGAGGCCATGGAGGACAGTTCCCTCTGCTTCATGATCACCTTCCCAATAGCCCCTTTCACGAGAACCTCTGGGTTCTCCACAGTCCTGCCCTACATTGGTGAATTCCAGGAGTGATCTGTAGGTTGTTGCAACAACATGCCAGTTATTTGTATGTGAAGTTAGTGGTTTGCTTTCTGTGACACTGTGGTTACAGCCATAGCCCAGCTATGTGTGGTCAGTATGGTTGGTCACCAAGAGTCAGGAGCACACACCTTAGTACTCCATGTGAGATGTAAAGCTATTGGAACTCAGTAAGGTGGAAAAGCCAGCGATGTCAGCTGGACAGGTTCTTTTCAGTCATGTACTGGATCATCAGTCCTTATAACCTCCCTAGCTTCTCTCTGCAGAACATGGTGGGGAGAGGGGATTATGGGTTAGGCAACTGTTTGCACTGTTCTGAGCATGACCTGTAATCCTAAGAATCCTGGTTCGTAATGAGGGAGGGCTACCTTGTCCTGATTATCATAGCTTGCTCGTTGACAGCCTGTATAAGGGCCAGCACTCCTCTAGATGGCATTGAGCTGGACATTCCAGCCCCAGCTCACCCTCATGCATACTTGCCATGGCAACAGTCTGAAAAAAAAAAGGAGACAATATTTAATATTATCTTTGTTTCAAAGATCATATAGCATTCCTGGGAACATGGTCCACAGTAGTACACCCTAGAAGACAGGAGGACATCCTCTAAATAGGAATACAGATGGGGTTATACCCAGGTGTCCTTCAACAATGAACACAGGCCCTTCCTGGGTGCAGAGACCCAGATCCACCTGGTCTTCTCACCTGCTAATGAAGGACATGATGTTACCAATTATTATTCACCCGATTTTGCATGTCAGTGGTAATGCCTGTGTGCTTAGCTTCAGGTAAAGAAGTGTGCAAGTCTACATATGTTTGTGCATGTTTGTGTACCTGTGTGTGCACATATGCATGCATGTGCACATATGCACACAGGAGCACCTTTGTGCAGACAGTGGGCTGAGAGCAGAGCCACACTGATTAGACAGTAGGAGGCTAATATGAATTCCACTCAGAACAGTGAGCAGCCTAGCTCAATCAAGCCGCCTGCTTTCGGACACGAAGAACGGAGAAGAAAGGCGTTATGCGGTTGTGCACATTTCCAATAGACCCCGGCAGGCCCTGTCAGGCACAGACTGGGGATGACAGCCTGGAACATGCAAATTACTTCGAGGTGACTTTGTGCCAAACACACTGTTTCACAGCTCCCCGTGAATCTGCCAAACCTTTCCTTGCAGACAGGAAACAATGGCAAGGAATCAGAAGGTTCTTTCTCTTTCAATATGCATGGCAAGGGTATACTGTAGGGTTTATCTCCATGATCATACTCAAAAGCCCCTTGCTGTGAGCAGTGTGATCTGGGTGTGTCGTGCATGGTACGTATGGCTGTATGGTGGGAAGAAGGGTAAAAGAAAGCTAAGCTCTGTCTCCTGTAGGAGGAGACCTGGATCTTAGGAGCTAGGCTGGAGTGGACAGAGTCCAGGGTGAAAGAAATTGGCTGTAGAGTCTTCATAGCTACTTCTCTAGTCTGTGATGTTGGTCTGAGGAGCCTTTGCTGGGGACCCACTGTCTGTAGGCATTTAGGGAGACAAACCAAACCTATTTGTTAGAGAGGCACTAGCTGCTGGTTGTGAAACCTACAGACTAGCTGCTGTGATAACAGTGTCAGCAGGAAAACATATTTCTATGGCAACCGATAGATTTTCTTTTAAATTAAATGAGATAAAAAGCAAAGTGTCCGTGCCTTGTAATGAAGCAGGTAGCGGTGTCAGGAGGGAAACGGCAGTGCTTAGCTCCACAAAGTATTCATACAGCATGGACTTCTCCACTTTTATCCTGGTGTCCTTTCTTGTGTGCTCATACATCATCCAGACTTCTTGTGGGCCACTGATGTCAATGGTGGAAACACAGAGATAAGATAAACAGTTTGCTTCCATCAACAGTGAAGTAAAGCAGCAATGCTCACCTAATGCTGAGGCCCCTCCCTCCTGCTGTCCCTACCACAAATGGGCAGAAAAACCTTAAAACAGTAAGGGTGATGTTACAAAAGGTTGCTTGGCCAGAGTCTAATCCACAGACATTTGGTTATATAAAGGTGGCATGCTACTTCCTGTGAAACTGATGAAGCCCCGTTTGTGAACTCAGCCTGACATAGGGACCCACCTTTTCCCCTCTGAAATGGCTTACATCTGCATCTTCCCATTCCAGGATATGCTTGTAAAGGCTGAGGACTATCCTGGCTTTGTTAGGTGGAGGGTGGACCGGCATGCTTGTGTTGTGTGCTGTGGAAGGGCCTCAGGTTCTGATAAGCAGAGCAGTGCCACAGTTATGTAAATTGACTGTCATATTCTAGTCTCCCCACAGAATATGTATTTTGCCAAGCTAATTGTAAGTTGATCAAAATGTTATTGTGCCCAAATGAGCTTGAATGAAATCTTGGGATTTCTCTCAAATTGTTGAAAACAAAAGCAAAACAAAGCAAAACCCCAAAACCCCCAAATCTCAATCTCTCTCTCTCTCTCTCTCTCTCTCTCTCTCTCTCTCTCTCTCTCTCTCTCTCTCTGTGTGTGTGTGTGTGTGTGTATGTGTGTGTCTGTGTATGTCTGTGTCTGTCTTTATGTATATGTCTATCATTATGTGTATGTGTGTCTTTGTCTTTCTGTGTATGTGTGTGTCTGTCTTTGTGTATGTGTTTGTCTTTGTGTGTCTATGTATGTATGTGTAGGTGTGAATATGTGTCTCTGTATGACATGCATGTTCATGTGTGGGTAGAAGTCAAAGGAAAACCCTAGTCTTCCTTTTGTTTGAGAGCTGGTCTCTCGTTGGCCTGGAACTTTGCCAAGTAGGCCACGTTAGCTAGCCTGTGAACTTCAAAGAATCAGCCTGTCTACACTCTTGCCATCCCTGGGGTCACAGACACAAGTCATTGTGCCTAGGTTTTCAAGTGGGGTTTGCAGATGTGAACTCAGGTCCTTACCAGCTGATCCATCTCAGCCCACAAAACAGGGTTTATTTTATTTTATTTATTCATTTATTTGATAAAATCCTTGACTGAGTCCAATCCTTTTTTTTTTTTTTTTTTAAATCCCTTTTTCTTTCTGAATGTTTCCTAAGACCTTATTCCCAGAACCTGGCTTCCTCAGCTGGGTTTTCTCCCATGCTGCTCTAGCTCAGGATCGCCATGTCTGCAGACCTCAGTCCTTCTTGGTCTGGAGGACTGTTGCCTATATGGTCCTTGTATCTGGGAGGGAAATGCTACATGTCCCCTCTCAGGTAACCCAAGGAGAGACTTGAAAGCAGCAGCTTGTGTCCCCTTTGTGATAAACGAGAAGGCTTTGATGGCTCTCATGAATGGAGTACAATGAGCATCTAGTCGACATTTGGTTTTTAAATTTGATGTTTATTTTCTACACTTGCACGAGGAAAGAAAGAGCTCTCTTTTTTTATTAATTAAATTTGCTCCTTAGTAATCTCATACATGTACACAATACATTCACTCACTCTCGCCTCCCACCTTTCCTTATTGTGTTCTCTGAAGATATGACTGATGTCTTACTGATTCCTGCATACCCTCTGCCTGCCTTGCAGAATAGGTTACCCTGTCACAGCATCCAGCTCCTGAGGGAGGGGACAGACTCTCAGAAGGAACCTCCAGATGGAGCTGAGAATGTGGGTGGCCCCTAAAATACAAATCCATTCCAGAAAGCCTGTCCCTGGGTCCTTGAGCCAAAACGCAGTCATGTCCTCCAAGGACATCCCGGCTCAGTTATCCCAAGTATGACTTTTTATATTAAATGGTTTTGTTGTGCACTTTAGAAACTGACTTTATTATAAAAAGGGTCTCACTTGTAGTGACAATAGTTTATTTATGAGTTACTTGTCTGCCTACCTGCCTGTCCATCCTGGATCAGATGCTGCTGAATAATAAGGCTCTCCTCCTTAGGCCACTGGGAAGGCTCCTGTCTACCTATGAGCACAGTGTGACATAGGAAAAAAGACAAAACTGGGCTTCACATGCAAGGCTTTGAGTCACCCAGTACCTGGAAACAGCACTCATGAGATTGAAAACTACTGCTCTCGGCTCTGTGGGGGAAATAGAACAGAGATAAATGGATGCAAATGGCTCTCCACCATTTTAAGATGCTCCCTGGCTGGCTCTGCACATGACAAGTATGAAGCTATCAACAGGGGATTACACTATGCCCAGCACATCCTATTTAATGTTCAATAGAGTTCAGAAATCTAATAGCACAGAGGAAAATTTGATGTTTTAGAATTCCCAGACCTGCTTCAAGCTCTGATTCCTAGACAGACCAGTTTGGGTAATTTTGACTTCATTCCTAACTCGGGGGCTGTCCTGGGGTTAAATGAAGTCCATAACCAGCAGCTCCACTGTAGTAGCTAACACAGGAGACCCCTCCAGAAAGGAGAAGCATTTAGAGATGGCCGTTTTTATGTCTTACACAGCCCACATTTTAAACACAACTGAAAGGATCTCTGTTCCACACTAAGAATTTTGAAGACAGGGAGGTTCTCCCATGGCCAGTGAGCCAAACATATCATGTAAAGGCTTCTGCTGTCCTGGGAATCCTGAACTCTCTCCAGCAGGATGCTGTCTTCCTCTGACATTAGATGTTCAGTGCCCATGGCCTTTGCAGCCTGCACACTGAGGAGCAAAGCTATCTTTGCCTACATTTAAGCTAGGCTAGCTCTCCAGGTCAACAATCATGACTTTGGGTGCCAACAAGGGCCATTTTTAATAACTAAGATGATACTGAGTTAATAAGTCTTAGTTTAAGTTTTATTTAGGCAAAGCAGCTTATCCAACAGAGAAACGAGTTTTGAACCTTGGGGTTCAAGAACAGAGGAGTTAAAAGGACGTCTTCCTTTGAGTCCAGTGAAACTCTGGTCCTCCCAGAGAAAACCCTGAGCAGGGACAGGATTATAGCTTCATGGACAATGCTCCTGAGTCTCCACCAGGAGCTTATCACCAGAAGCAACCTACAATTGGTGGCCCTTGGAATGGGCTAATCCCTTTCCCACCAGGCTCTGACCTTGGCTGCCTGTGACTCTCACTAACTCTGCACCTGCAGCCTACTTTGCCAAACCCCATTTTTTCCAGCTTTTTAAATGCTCTGCATCTCTATGTTCTCCCATGCCTTCTCTCTTATGGATTTCCATGATTGTTCATCCTTAGACCTGAACCCAGAAGAAAACGGGTTGGAGGCCACTCCAGATACCCACTCCTTTTCACCCAAGTCTAGCAAAGGGCAGCCTTCTTCCTTGCTCAATAACTAGCCCCAGCTCCCTACCTCGTCCTCTTTCCAATGCAACACAGAGGCACTGTTCTTGGGAGCTGTCTTCTATGTTCCAACCCAATGGCAGCTTTCCACTGGTCTAGATCTGTAGGTCACAACCCCTTTGAGGGTAAGATGGCCCATTCGCAAGGGCCACCTAAGGCCATTGAAAACATGAATATGTACAATTCACAACAGTAGCAAAATTACAGTTATGAAGTAGCAATGAAAATAATTTTATATTTGGGGCCACCACAACAAGACCTGTATTAAAGGATCACAAGATTAGGAAGGTTGAGAAGCACTGGTCTAGATTAATCCCATTGCAGCTTACATTACTGAGCCCCCTTTAAAGAGCCTATGTATTTCCTCCTTTATGTTTCTGACCTTTATTAATTGTTCCTTCTTACTTGCATGTTGGTCCTTAGCTCGTCCCATTTGCATTCTCCCACCTCCTAGGGAGAACTCGACCATGGTGCAGCTCCACCCACCTCATCCTAGCTTCAGACCACTCCTTCTGGCCAGGCAGACCTACCTCCTCCATGGTCTGACTCTTGGGAGACTAATGGGCTCTGCACTTACTTCATGTATACTGTCATACTTCCTATACATTTTACTTCCTTCCTTTTAATACTGGACTGAAGTCTTCTTTGGGACATGGGGTAAATCCTTTTTTCTTTTCTCAACTTTTGCCCCTGAAGTCTGCAGGACACTACAGGTTGTTGTTTCCTGATAATTGAGTCCTCAAATTGGCTTTCACTATTTTTTTTTTTTTTCTGAAGCAGTGTGTCTTGGAATTGTTTACTACCTAAATAGCTGGTGTTTTGTTTTTTCCTTTTTTTTTCTACTTTATAGAGGCCTTTTAGGTCATAGAAGCCACATTTCCTCTCATTGGCTCACAGCTCTGGAAAAAACATCACTTTTTAAACTATGGTGCTCTAGGTACCATGTTTCATTAAAGGTGTGAAACCTGGACAGGTTAGAAGTCCTTCCATACAGCATCTTCTAAGAGTGGTTTCTACCAGCACTCTGTAATGGGTGCTACCTTCTCTTTACTTTGTGAAGATTCTTACCATAGCATGCTCACTCCTAAACCTTGACTACCCTGCCTTGTATTTTCCAAAGTCTTAGATTTCCCCCACAACCTCCCTCTTTCCCACTCCCTACTGCATCACTCTCTCCATCCCTCCCCCATAACCTCCCATCTCCCTCACCCTTCATCACCTTCATCCCCCTCCCCTCTTTTACATCAGAAACACAGCTGTATATCTGGACCCTTTGAAGACTCAGAAGACTAGAAGACAAAGTGACAGGAAGATGATGTGGGTATCCAGGGTGTGAGATGTCTTCATACTGTTAGACTTGTCTTCAAAATATATTAGCAGCATCATGATCTGTGGTATACTTTCTAAGATGATTTTTAATTTTATCAAAATTGATGTCAGTCTGGGCTGTCTTGGATGGGAGGCTAACAGAGCCTCTGAGACATGCTTTACAAGGTCACTATTGGCCTCCCCTTCTGTCCTTGAAGGTCTTATTCTCAGGTGACCTCAACTGTTGATAAGAAGGAGCATGAGATGGCAAGTCATACAGGGAAGGGAGATGAGAGGGGAAAACCCTTCTTGTCAGATCTTGGGATGTGATTCTGAACTCTTAGCACTTGTTGATATGCAAGTATTGAGCAGCAGGAAGAAAGGAAGGTAGAAATGGAGAGTTAATGAAAAGATGGAAAACATCGTGGCTAACAGCATGTTAACAATAAGTATGCTTGCCTTCCCTATAGCTCTCACATCTCACAAATGCTCTGATCCCTAAAACTCATTAACTTGCAACTTGATTTACAAAATCTTCATTAAGAGATTGCATATTACATTATTCACCTTTTTGATAATCGAGTGGTAATCTTACCTGCAAAGCCTCAACTTTTTTTTTTTTTAAACAATCCTGTATGACATTGATTGTTGAGGTACTGACTCAAGTTGATCTGAATGGCTAAAATCAGAGTTCCAAAGTAATAATAGATCAAGGTTGGTAGTGACAGCCACATGGGGTGTCTAGATAATTGGGGCTCAGCTCCCAGTTCTGTTAAAAATGGCCAGATAGTCATAGTATAATGACACATATTTGCCCAGGGTCCTGTGTTTGTCCTTTCCAGACCACTGTATAGATTTAAAGACAAGCAATACCAGCAGAGGGACATCCTGTCTCTCTCTTCCATCAGCAGACTGAGAGGAAGTAAATGGAGTGGTGAACCCAACTACTTCTATGGGAGGTAGACTCAGAGTCAAAATAAGTCTTACCCACTCAGGATAATGAAACTTGGGCAGCTAATTCTCTTTCCTCTGTGAGGCTCTCAGAGCCTGAACAAAGTCTCACTGGACCCAGAACCAGTGCTTCCTCAGCCATTCAGGCCTTAATAATAAGTCAACAAGCATCCAGGGACACCACAGCAACGATGAGGGACATAGTGAAGTGTTCCGGGTCCCACAGGCAAAGGTCACCTTCTAGAGACTCACACACTACAGTTCTTACTAAAGGGTTTAAGGTGGTGTCATAGTCTTCTTTCTATTGCTGTGATAAAGACCACAACTAGAAGCAACTCAGGGGAGACAGGGTCTATTTGGTTTACAGGTTATAGACCATTATGAAAGAAAGTTGGGACAGGAATTGGAAGGCAGAGACCAGGGAGGAGTGCTGCTTACAGGCTTGCTCCTCATGGCTTTCTTAGCCTGCTTTTCTCACACAATTCAGGACCACCAGTCTAGAGATATCACCATGAACAGTATACTAGGCCTTTCCCCTTCAATCATTAATCAAAAAGTGCTCTACAAAGTTGTCTACAGAACAATTTTATGGTGTCTTTTTCTCAATTAAGGTTCCTTCTTCCAACCTTACTCTAGCTTGTCAAGTTGGTATAAGTAAAAAGAAACTAACCAGCACATATAGCATAGAGAGATGGAGCTCAGTTAATAGCATTTGCTTTGCAAGTGAGGGGATCTGAGTTTAGATCACCAGAATCCAATGGGTGGATGCCTAGAACCCCGGAAATGGCAACATCAAAAGAGATAGGCAGATCCCTGGAGACTTACTGGCCAGCTAGCCTGCTTGGCAAAGTTCTAGGCCGCCAATGTGAGACCCTGACTCAAACAAAATATGAAAGGTGCCTGAGGACTGACCCTCGAGGTCTTCCTTTGACCTCCACAAGAGTGCCATGCAAACTTGCACCCACATGTGTACTCATGTGGTACATGAGAATGTACCCCACAACTGCACCACTCACATATATGGGGCTTTGACTTGTGTTATGGGAAGAGTAGCTTAGTGTTATCTACTCTAGTGTTTTCGACCTTACATTTACCCAGAACCCTTTCCTATGTGACATCTATAGGCACCTAGTGGTCTACAGAATCTGGAAAAAGAAACAGCAAGTCAGAGACCTTTGGGTTCTCTAAACATTAAGCACTACCCCCCAACTTCAACCTAAGATCTAGAGAGGCACCTGCTATTCCCCAGGATTTTCTGCCTGTGCTACTAGCTATCAACACTAGCTGTTACTTCACCCATCTCAGAAGTCCTGATAAGATGCTCAGGTGCAGGTGAGATGGCACAGGAGGTCCCTGGAGGTCAGGGCATGATTGCTGTCCTCCCCAGTCAGAGGCCACTGCTCCCTGTCTGTAGCAACTCCTTTGACTAACTCTCAAAGCCACAGGCTCAGCTGGAGTTAGAATCAAGAAGAAATGAAAGGCAACACGTATTAAAATTCAAATCCTGGTAACCGGGAGACATGGCACCAGATGGACCCGTGTCTCAGAGTGACAGTGAGCTGCTGTCTAGTGTAGGGACTCCCAGGTGGACGGACTGTGTGCCATGGGCCCCAGCTGTCCTTGTCTGGGACACAGACACCCTGCCTTCCTGTGCCTTTGGCTGCCGTTTCAGCCATCACAAGCAGGTTGACAGCTTGTCGGCACTCTGACACCCTCTGAAAGCCTTGCTGCTCTGGGCCTGCAGGTGGGGAGGTATAAACCCCCTTGGAGCCACTTCACAGGTCAGATGCTGGAGTTTCAATGTCAGACTATGTGACCAGCCTGACAAAGAGCTTGCTAGGTTCTGGTGAACCAATATCTCTCTCTCTCTCTCTCTCTCTCTCTCTCTCTCTCTCTCTCTCTGTGTGTGTGTGTGTGTGTGTGTGTGTGTGTGTGTGTGTGTGTGTGAATGAAAATCTGTGAGTATATGTGTGTGAATGTATGTGTGGTGTTTGTGGGTGTCAGAGACAGAGGTGAGTGAATGACAATGAAAATGTGTGAGTGCCTGTGTGAATGTATGTGTGAGAGAAGAGAGTGAGAGTTGTATTTGGCTATGTATTTATATGTATGTGCATGCATATAGAGGAGGGTAGATTAACCTTGGCTATACTGTTCAGGAGCTATCTACCTTGCTATTTGAAACAGGAGATCCCACTGACTTGGGGTTCACTGGCTATATGGTCAGGAAGCCCAAGAATCTGCCTGTTTCTACCTCCTGAAAACCAGGGTTACAAGTGCACAGTACCACACCCAGCTTTTCTTCACATAGTTCCTGGAGATTGAACTCCATTCTTTGTGTTTATATGGAAAGCACTCTAATAGATGTATGATCCCTGTAGCTCCCAGTGATACTATCCACCCTTCCACAATTAAAGTCATGCTTGGGACAATGGAGGTGGCTTCTGATAGAAATAGCACCCCGCCCCAGCAGCGCCTACTTGTCCTCTACTGTTCTTCAGTTCCCAGAGCTAATCACCCTGAAACATGTCTCCAGGGCCTGGGCTAGGTCTGCACTGTGTGAGGTGGTGACTCGGTGTATCATTCTGTTGCTCACTGTGGCCTCTCTCTGAATGCATCTCAGCCCCTCCAGGCTTTCTCAGATGCAGACTGGAGAGCATCAGGCTGAAAGGCCGCCTGATTGTGACATTCATCATTGCTGCAAATTAGCTCTGCATTAGGCGGATTTGGTCATGGAATGCTGGTCTCCAAAATGCCTCTGTCTGAGCAGGTTGCAAGGCACGGGGGCCTTTTCAAGCCTGCCAGCCTCTGGAGCTCAGCTGCAGCTCTGGGTGGCTTTGAATGCTAATCACTGCGGCAGCCCAGTTGTCACTGAGCCTTAGTACTGAAAAAAATGCTATCCGAAGCCATCATGAGGCCAGGAGATGATTTCAGATGAGAAGCAGCACACGCTATGAAAGTCCTTTCCTTTTCGTCACACAGCACACTGACAAAGTGACTTATATTCAGAGCTGGTGGAGGACGCTCAAGGTCACATCAGACACTAGGGTTTTTGTTGTAGAGGCAGCAAGGGAAAGGCATTCCTCAGTGATCACATGTGGAGCCGCTCCCCGATTAAATGGGGATATCAGCTCACTGAAGAGCCCAGAATATTGCAGCAAGAGAATTAGGAACAAGCACAAAGCAACGAGAGAATCCTTACCGTTAAGCCGCACTGCTAACTCCAGAGCCTTTTTTTTTTCCTTCATTTTTGAATCCCCAAAGTAACTTCTCAGCAAGCTGGATTTCCTGTGTCCACGGGAGACAACCTGTGTTATTTCTTGTGTGTCTCCAGGTGGCTAGGATGTAGAAATAAACGTTAGGCAAAGGATGGTCTGCTCTATCTACCCAGTCCTAGTGTCCTCAATGGTCCTCTGCCCTGTGACAGTGTTTGTGTCTCTTGCAGAGAACAGGTGTTCTTCATGGTGCCACCAGCCAAATATATCTCTTTGCTGCATCCTTCAAAAGCAGAAAGCACATACTCCTAAACCAAATTGCATGACATTTTATAAAGATTATTTGGAAAGCACAGCCCCAATTTGATTGCCTATAGCAGACTTTGGAGTCAGTGTGACCCACACAGTAGCATGGCATCCAGTCTCAGATGCAGCCAGACCCTTAGACTGTGGTGCTGGAGTGCGTGCTTACCGATATCCCAGGCATCAGCATATCCCAGGGTCAGTGCATGTCACCTTGGATCCTCACTTCCCCAACAGAGAGGACACAATCTATCCAGATGTCATGTATTGAAGTGATTATTGCCTAAAAACCTTGAACTGCCACCCTCTGCCTGTCTGAGCCCTCATAAATGATTAATAGCTCTAAGTTTGTTTTTTTAAATAGGTAATTTACATATTTACCAAAATTTGACATTACATTTTATACCTTTATAATAGATTATGCAATTATTTTTTTAAAATCTGCTTGAAACCACCATATTATGTAAGCTTCGGGCTCTCTCTCTCTCTGTGTGTGTGTGTGTGTGTGTGTGTGTGTGTGTGTGTGTGTGTGTGTGCATGCGTATGTGTGCGCGCGCCCGTGCATGCCTGTGTGTGGTTTTTTGCTAGATTAAAATGAAGATTCCTTCCCTTGTTTCCTGTAGCACTTACTATCCTTTTCATTTTTAAGATGTGCTACACCCTTCCTAACTGCGATTCACATCCTGACCATGGAGATCCCTTTTATCCCACCAGGGTGTCATGGTGAGGCAGGTTCAGAAACAACAGGATAAAAGCTGTAAAGACAGGATTGTGTTAATGACACATCTTTTATCTACTGTGCCCCTCAGGCCTCCATCTCAGACAGAAAGAGCTGCTTCTAGACAGCCAGCTACCTCCATTTCATATGTTCCTAAGACTTTCCAGGCCCCATGTGGTCACTGGGACTGTAGTTTTATTTATGCATAATGATTTCTCCCCAAAGCACATACACTCTGAATACACATCCATGGAGTCGCCCGTATTCTGGTTCTCATAAGTGAGCAGGGAACTGTGTAGGCATTGGGTTGTACTATCCAGTCTCAGTGCTCATAAGCACACATATGTACACAGGAACACACACTGTATGTTTACATATACATAGTACACAAGACACCCACACACCAGACACATGGAGGCAACTAGTCCTTATGATCAGTCGTTTTCTATTTAATCCACTTTCTTGTTTTCCCAAGGGAGGCTTATTGGGATAATTATCTAATAAAGGATATCATTCATTTCAACATTCTTCTGGTTTGCACAACAAAAGAAATGAGACATGGGTTAAATTATAAATGTGGTTTTAAACCAGCTGGAGCAGTAAGATGCTGACCAACCTGAGTAAGCCCTTAACAAGTAACTTTGTGAAGTACATTGCAAACTTCCTAGCTGCTCTGGCCCTGGAGAAAGTTTCTCCACTAAAGGTAAACATATGCACACAGACCATTTCCAACTTCTGAGCAGGTGGCATTCTAAAAGTTGGTTGGAAAGTCAGGTGTTTGAGGATCAAAATGAGGTTCCCTTCAGCGGCGGAACATAAGCTGTCTTCAGCCTCCCACGCCAGCCTGTGAAGTTATTTCCCACTTTACCCGGGATCACACTATTAAAGGAGGGGTCAAGGTCTGAGCTTGCATTCTCTCAGCTTCCTACTCACTGTATAAACAGAGCAGCTTATGCAGGAACAATGCATCAGTGGTAAATAAGTCAGTTTCTCAGAAGGATGAGGTCCCGGGGAAGCCTTCTTCCTGGCCACACAAGTTTGCCTTGGCTCTTAGATGAAAAAAGAAAGTGTGATGCTTACTGATTATGGCTTGTCTACACCTTGCCTTCCCTTGAAAGGGGCCTGCCATGGGATTGGTAGGGGGTGACCCTCTATATAGGATTCTGTCTGCTAGACACGCAATTAGGAGAGGAAAATGAAAATGTTTTTAGCTTCCTAACTGGGATTCCTGCCATGCTCACTCTCATAGTCTCTCCAGTAACTAGATCCTGCTCTCCAGTGCCCTACTCAAGTGCCTCAACCCACCCCAAGGCTGTTCACACTCAACCCTCATGTTTCCTTTGTGGATAATCAATCCATGTCCCAAGTGAATTTTTGTCTGTTCCACGGTACCCTAGTGAGCCACAGATACCAGGAGGAGTCAGTACCTCTCAGGGAAGCATACAGGTGTGAGCACAAAATGCCCCAGTCTGCCAAGAGCATCTTAGGGAGAAACATCAATGGACAGAGGAGTCTAGAGTGAATATGGGGAAGGAGCCAGACTGCAGGGCTCAGAAACATGATGGACAGCTCTGTGGAACATCAGGGGGTAGAGGGATGTTCAGTCTGCCTGTCTGAGTACACTGGGCTGGTGATGCTATGGGTTTAGTTTACCACTCACTAGAGATAGTATTACTTGTTCCACATATGTGTATGTTGACACAGGTAGGCAAGGGACCTGGGTTTTGTTTCTGGCCCAGAGCACTTTCCCAGGCCCTGACTCCTGTACAGCCCCACATAGGGCTGTGCTGGTGTTTCACCGGAGTTATACAAATATGACCACTATCATATTGAAAGAGGATGGAAGGAAGAATCCCATAATGGTCCCTGGTGCCTTCTCTAGTACCAGTGACAGGGGAGAAGGTCAGCACCTTGTGCCCAAGGACAAACAATGGCCCATTACAATTTCAGCTAAAGTTCTAGATGTAGGCAAGACCCATGTGTGTTCCAAAACAACAGGAACTAGGCACAAGCAAGATGTGGTTGCTTGGTGCTAGCACTCCAGAAGCTGAGGCTGGAGGATTCCTTTAAGACTGATGATCAGCTGGAAGAATAGGCTGACCCTATGTGTGATCCATTACACAGGATGTGCATTTTCATACATGTGCACAGGTACATGTATTATTTAGAAAGGAATGCAAGGGAGGGTGCCATAACAATAGCAGTTGCTACCTCTCTGAGGTGAAATGCCATAATTTATACTGTCCCTCCTCTCCTCACACTACTCAATATTAGAGTCTTACACAAACAGGCAGACAGTCACAATGAAGCAAGTAGTATTAAAATTTGAACAGGTTCTTCTGAGATCTGAGATATTTTTAAAGAAACAAAAGTTCTGCACCTTAAATTTTGCTTAATTTTAGGAGATTATTCATTAATGACAACATAAGACTGTTTAGTTTGGGAACAGTCAAAAACACTGTTTTTTTATACTAAGCTAAATAAATGATGATGCATGATAGATAGATAGATAGATAGATAGATAGATAGATAGATGATAGATAGGTAGATGATAGATAGACAGTTGAAATAAAAATTTTTTTAAAGGAACAAATGTCCACAAAAATATGGTAAATGCTGACAGGTTTTTCTGGAATTGGACTAAACTGCCTTCAAACACATAGTTCCTGATTGTGTATGTGTATAAAGGGTGTGTGTTGGGTGGGGTTGTATGTACCCACTCATATGCATGGAGAAGCCAGAGGAGGCTGTCCCATGTCCTACTTACTCCCTCTCTGTGTATCTCTTTGGCACAGAGACTCTTAGAACTTCTATTCTTTCAGTGAGCTTTGCTGGTCAGCAAATGCCAGCAATCCTGCAAGTGATTTTTTTTTTCCTGTTCCATGGTATCCTAGTGACCCAGAGATACCAGGAAGAGTCAGTATCTCCCAGGGAAGCATACAGGTGTGAGCCCCAGTCTGTCAAGAGCATCTTAGGGAGAAACATCAATGGACAGAGGATGGATGGATAGATAGATAGATAGATAGATAGATAGATAGATAGATAGATAGATGGGTAGATGGATAGATGGATAGATGGATAGACAGATAGACAGATAGACAGATAGATGGATAGACGGATAGATGGATAGACGGATAGATGGATAGACGGATAGATGGATAGATCTTTCTGCCCAGTCTCTAGCACTGAGCTTCCAGGCGCACACTGCCATGTTAAGCTTTTTATGTGGGTGCTGGGTATTGGAATTCAAGGCCTCACGTTCCAAGTTCTACAGACACTGGGCTGTCTCCCCATCCCAGAGCTCTCTGATTTGTAACCTGTATTCAATGTTCAGTTGTCTGACAGCACGCTGCTAAAATATCTTGCGTAAGCTGAGAATATTTTATCTTTAGCTGTAACACTCTTGAGCACATGCCAATAACTTTCCTGTCTCCTAAGCTGTGAATTACAGCCTTCAAACACACATATATCAGGTGAGATGATTAGTTGCTACTGAGGAGTAAGCACATTGTTCATTTCTACTACAAGTGACCCTTTTTCTGTTCATTTTTTGAAGCATTTTGTCCTAAACATTTTGTACTGCATGCATTTTGACTGAGCCTGGATCCATGCTCTGAAATGTTACCTTTAGAAACAGAACAGAAGGAGCTCAGTGTTTAAGACCATATACTGCTCTTGTAGAGAACAATGCTGGTTCACAGCACCACAGCAACAGTTCATCATCGCCTATAACTCCAAGGAGATACAACCCCCTTATTTGGACTCTGTAGGCACCTCACTCATGTGCACATACTCTCTCTCTCTCTCTCTCTCTCTCTCACACACACACACACACACACACACACACATACACACACACACACATACACACACACATTTTAAAATAATAATAATTATATTTAAAATAGTATATATGTAAACAAATGCCTATGGGTATTAGTATAACACGAAGAAAAGAGAATAAGAAAGGGTAAATGTAAAAAGATGAGAAAGACCTGAACTCGGGTAATAGACATGAGTCATAAAAGGATTTAAAGCTAATTGTTTTTCTAATTCTAATTTGTCATGGATTTTGTGGGTTTGTTTGTAGGGAAGTACATAAAAATAGTCAATAATGAAAGTGTAAATTTTAATGTGAAGCTCCATGGCATTCTATACCAAATGTCTATTCTAACTGTATGGAAACTCATTGAGTTATATAGACTTTGGGTCTGGCTAATTTAGGTGCATGATGCTGTTATTTATTTGCAAAGCTTTTTTGTAATAAAATTTATAAGATTTAAAATAAAATAGAACCTCCAAAGCAAAAATAAATCAGCAACCTGGGGACATTCAAATCTGTTTCTTTCCTGAGACTCTAAGTGACTTTAATCAAGAAAATGTCTTTCTGTAGTGTGTCAGGGAAGGGCCTAGAGCCTTAGCAAGTGGCCTGCATTGAGCTAACTCCTGAGCCCCTAGAGAAGAGCTCATTTTATTCTGCAAAATGATGCCATAATGGAAAGACGAGCATCTCTTTCTGTGTTCTCTGTCCCACTTGCTCTTCAGCCACATTAGGAATCCTCCTAATCTCTCTCAGGCCCTATTCAAGCTATGTTTGTAGCTCATCTCTTTTAGTTTTCTTGGTTTATTAGGTTATCATGCAGTCAGACATGTCCAGACTATGGGATAGCTGCTATGAATTCAGCCCAAGAAAAATCTGTAAACTTACTTAATACATACGACTGGAGGGTGTGTGGGACTCAAGTTGTGAACTCTGTAGATGACAGATAACATCACGTCGTAATGTAAAATGGTTAGAGGTACCTAGTAATGAGGAAAGCATTCTGGGACTACAGCTGGGTCTCCAGTTCTGAGTCATGGACCCTGACTGCCTTTGCACACTCTGGTGGTTTTCCCAGAGACCCTCAGCCCAAGCAGACCAACTGCTCTGCCCTGCCATACCAACCCCAGATCTTATACCTGTGTAACAGGCCACTGTCCTCAACTGGCTCTGCACTCCTCCTTGGTTCATCAGTGAAAGAAAAAAAGCACACACCCCTGTGGGAACAAGAATGTGCCTGTGCTGACCCAGACACCAGTGAGGAGGCTCATGAGTCTAACATCCCACCTTTGGCGTGGGTGAGGCAAGGTTGATTTCTTTGGCTGCTGAGGAACATCTAGGCAGTAAAAAATTATATGGATTTGCTGAAATTGAGGGTTTCATAATCAAAAATGAATAGAGAGAGAGAGAACATATTGATTTTAAACCAACAAAGCAATTGGGTTATGCCAGGCCCCTCTGATTGACTTACTCCATGCTCTTGGGGAAGGGGGTGGAGAGCAACACTCTCCATCTCTCTGCAACCGCTACTGAGTGCTGGGAATGAGTTTGCCTGTCAGGACAATTCTCAGCTCTGGCTTGAAGAATTGAGCCGTTTCCAGATATCAGACACAATCTTGTTGGTGAGGAGCAGAAGAATTTAAATTCCTCACTCTTTGGAGACACAGTAACCCCTTGAAACCACAGAGGCAGGCTGCCTAAGGTCCTTCCCCTCCTCTGAAATGAATACAGTACTACTTCTGCTCAGTCATCTCTTTAAATAAACTGGGGTGGAGGGAGGGCCTTACAGAAAAAAGAGGAGCAGGAACCCAGGCAATATCATGGTTAGGGTTCTTGGAGATGCACAGCTCATGGAATGGAAGGACACATTAACTTTTTACTGGACACCTGTCCTCTCCAGGTCTCACTCCACATTTTAGTGATCCCTGGTCATCACCTGGTCAAATCCTTTGGTGATCAGGATTTGCCCAGAGAGTAGAATAATCAGTATGCTTCACTGTCCCTTTTCTCTGTGTGCTGGTTCTTCCATTCACTCCTATCTTTAGTCAACATATGTGGTCCATACTCAGGGATGGTTCCAGGCAGGCTGTTCTTTCCCTGCAATCTCACTAAGAAAACTTAATTATTTACAAAGGGAACTCAACACTTACGAACTACAAGGAGGGCCCACACTCTGTCCCAGTAACAGAGGCAGCCAAGATGGAAGCTAAGAGTGAGGGCAGCTCTGAGGAGGTACCATAAGTGTGCCTCAGCAGCCATGGCTTGTGCTGGGATAATTGAAGGACAGGAAGGACCAGAAGGAGAGATGTATATACAGTTCCTAATAACGAGTTCCACTGTAGGTAAAAGAAGCTTGTGTCTCAGCCCCACCAGACTCCGATGACAAACACAGGCAGGCACTGACTTCTCAGTCATGGATACCAAAAACCCAAGAGTTGGGGTCTGTTGAGGGTCATTTGCTGGCTTTCAGCCTTCTTACTGTACCCACATGTGGTAGAGTGCACACCTGTCTCTTTTCTTACAGAATGTTAATCTCATCAAAATGTCCATACTCGTGACCTCACCTAAGCCCGGTTTCCTCTCAAAGGTATCACCTCAAATGTCCCTGCAAGAGCTGGGTCTTTTTCTGTACACTTTACAAGGACAAGACTTCCATGGCTTTACAAGGACAGGAACTTTCAGTTGATGGGGTGGAAGCACGGTTCATTCACTTTGTTCTCTTTTTTGGATTTTCTTCTTTTGTTTGGTGGTTGATTGGCTTTAATTTGTGGTCTGGGGTTAAACTCAGGACCTTACCATGCTAGGAACATGCTCTACTACAGCTCCTTATAGACAATGGTTTTCCTTTGAGATAGGTTCTCACTGAGTTACCTAGCACTGAACATCAATTCATTCATGGAGTGTTAGTTGGCCTTGAAATTTCAAACTTCCCGTGGCAACATCCTTAACAGCTGGGATTATAGGCCTATGCCCGGAGACCCAACCAAGTTTTTTGTTTTGTTTCATAGTGGGGATTTAGCAGGACCTGTACTTGCTATGCAAGCACTTTACTACTGAGTGGCATCCCCAGCCCTACATTTGTTTTCTAATCATAATGTTCCATCTCATCTGGGTAAGTAGACTCAAGGTGATCAAAGTAAAGGGTAAGCTCCTTGGGTCTGCAGCTGTGGGGACAGACTGGGAGGGTCTTGGTGAGCTCTAAACAGTGAGAAGGACAGCTCACCTGGGGCTGGGACAGCAGAGAGAATGACCATCTTGCTGACAGCAATGGAAGGGACAGTGACAAGATGTACTGAACTGGGAACATTAGAGGCTGGGGGATATAGGAGTTTGCTTTTGATTTCTTTGAGACAAGGTTTCTCTGTGTCGCCCTGGCTGTCCTGGAACTCGCTCTAGAGTCCAGCCTGAATTTAAACTCAGAAATCCATCTGCTTTTGCCTCCCAGGTGTTTAGAGATATGCACCACCAACTTTTAAGGCTTAGGGATTTTTAAGAGAAGGTGAGGGGTATATTTTAGCTATTTGGAAAGAAGGGTTGCAAAGGCTACAGTTTGTGAGGAGAGCAGGTTCAGTGACTATACAAGACAGAAATTTCCTTTTAAATATTGAACTACAAATGTTTACAAAATCATTCTTCTGTCTTTTCATTGCTTTGCCTCGAGATAATTAGTCTTATGTTTGCACAAATATGGCACCTACATGTGCTTTTGAGCACTGTGCTGAGGGGAGAGTCAGGGCAAGGGCTGAGAGACAGACCACAGGCTGGACCTCGAATTCAGGCTTGTCAGGTTGGGTCAGGTCTTCCCTCTAGGGCAGTGATTCTCAACTTTCCAAATGCTGTGACCCTTTAACACAGTCCTCATGCTATGGTGACCCCCAACCATAAAGTTATTTTCATTGATATTTCATAACTGTAATTTTTCTGCTGCTACTAATTGCAATATAAATAGCTTTTGAGATAAAGGTTTACCAAGAGGTTGCGACTCCCAGATTGAGAACCTCTCCTGGAGGGACACCCTGAGCCAGACCTCCACATATAACAATTGACTATGGCTTGCAGGATCTCTGAAAACTCAATCTATATCTGTTTGGTTTTAAACTCAAGTATACATGAAGATATGAACTGAAGAGCTTTTTGGGTTTTGTCATAGTTTTTTTAAAAATTAATATACACTATGGGACTTTCATGTATATTTTGTTTTGATATTTTCCTCCTCCACTCCCTCCCCACCTCAGCCCTTCCTCAGCTGCTTCCGCCCCTATAACTAATCCCCCCTTTGAATTCCTGTCTTGTGCATCTATCACTGTCTTTTTCTCCATTTCCGAAGACTTCATCCTCCCCTTTCATGGTCTCATTTCTAGCTTCTAAACCTCAGCCCACACATGCACCCTTGCTTTTGCATCAGTTTACTGAGAAAAGACACTTGTATTGATATGCCATTTCTGTGTTCCTAAGTTAACACTGGGCAAGCGTGAAGATGCTTCCTTCCAAGTCCCTTGTGTTTTAACACACACAAAGAAAAATGACTTAGACTTAGAGACAAAAGGGGTGAGTAAGAGCAAGGGTGACTTTATTGCCTTGATTGAGTTTGTTTTATTTTTCTTGCTAAATTCATTACTTCATCGGATGCCTGGATCTACAGTCCCCTAATTTGCAAGTGGAGCTGTCTGGTCTGACAGGAGTTGTGGGGAGGTAGCACTGTCCGGGTGGCCTTCCATAGGTCAGCACCTTCTTTTGTGGGGTTGTGATCTGCCTGACCTTTCCGAAGTGTGTTTGGAGATGTGTATCATGCCAGTGGCGTTAGCGCACGTCTGTCAGCATAAGAAGCAGTCCAGTCCGTCTGTGAGCATCCTCTGCTTCAGAGGGTTTCCACAAGAACACATTAGGCAGAAAAGCATGTCTCCTCTTCATTCCCACGTTTTTCCAGTAATTATCAATTATCAGTCAATATGAGGAAGAAAAGCTGCTGTGGAGAAGAGGGGCCGGATTTCCTTCAGATAGGAAGCACAGTGACTTCATTAAAGTCTGAATTAAAAGAAAGCCTCAGAATCTCCAGCAGGGGGCAGTGAACACTTGAAGTGCAGCAGGTGCCCTGAAATCCTGGACTCTAATCCATGTGGCTCTGCATTGGTAATCTTCACATAGATGGGCTCCTCAGAGACCTGGGGCTCTGACAAAAACAGAGGCATTCTTGGAGCCCTCTGGCAAACTGGAGGCCCTGTGTGCTTACTGCAGGGACATGGTGTATAAAACAGCTCTCAGGGAAGGACTCCTGAGTGCACATGGCAGATTATCCTCCCTAAACAGTGAGTTAAAAAAGCCTTCGAAGCGAAGTGACTTCCCATGCCATTGCTTTTGCAAATCCTTTCCATGGCCTCGATATCAGCAAGGCAATTTGTCATGAAAATATTGTCTAGTCCCCCTCACCCCTACGTCACAGGATAAACTCAGATCTGTTAGCCAAGCTGCAAGCCTTTCTTTTAGTTCTAGGAACAACTTGCCATCCATATATCTACCAAAGGCTTATGGTGAGTGTCCTTATAGCCCTCGCCCTCATCTGTGAGCAAACACTCCCATGGACCTTTCATCAGGAAGAGCCATCTTTCATAACAAAGCAGCTTTACAGAGATGAGGCAATGTCTGCCGGATTGTGACTATGCAAAGCTCTGACCATTGTGCTCCTACTGTTAATGTGTTCTGTGCTCCCAGTGGCCTTTTCACCGAGTCCTCTAAAGTTGCCTGCATCATAGTGCTAATAGACTGGTGTCTGTGGGTCTTTATCTCAGGGCTGCATGGAGACTGCAGGCAGTATGGTGGGTCATCCTTTGCAGGTGTTAGTGGTTTCATTTATGTGGGGTTACAAAAGTTCATGTCGGTTAGGAAGGAGGAAAACCCAAATATCGTTATTCCAGTCATGGGCTGTATCAAAAGCTTCCTCAAAGTCATTGCAACACAATCCTGGTCTCTTGAAATGAAGCTTTACAAATATTTAGAGACAATAAGACATTTCCCTTCAAAATGCAGCTGTCCCTCACTCGGCCTATGTGTCCAACAACAGAGGAGTGGATAAAGAAAATGTGGTGTGCATGCACAGTGGGAACTTTCAGATGTAAATAAAAAATGAAATTGTGTTGTTTGTCGAGAAATGGATATAACTAGAGATATGATAATCATATCAAGTGAATTAAGTTAATCTCAGAAACACAAATATCATGCTTTCTGCTATTTGTGGTTCCTAGATTTTATAGAGATACATAAAGTAAAGTATATGATGTCACACGAAAGTGGAAGCCAAACTTCCTAGTGAGACAAAGAAGACTTGGTGAGAGGCATGAAAGGAAACAGTAGTATCAGGAGATAAAGAGAATGTGTTCAACACACATGTATTTGCGTGGAACATCCTATGCGACACAGTAGCATGTACAATGTATACAATAAAATCTTAAACATATGTGCGTATATGTGTGTGTGTGTGCATACATAGATGAGTGTATGTATACATCAACTGTTTCTGTCAGTGCTTCTGAGGCTGACATTTCTGATTGGAGTCATGAACATATTTATGAAAAGAAATCCATGTGTTTCTCTGCCCAAGTTTCTCTTTGAAATTTCAAGAGTGGGATTAGAATGAATAAGGCAGGAGAGAGCTAAACATTTCGAGCTTGTCTCAAAGCTCAATACCTCCGCGGTCCAGAAGTTCAAGTTTGCTCCCACCTACCCATCCAAGTACCTGCATTGATACAAAACACTTTTGTGTCTCCAACAATGGGATTAAGCTCTGAGGCTGTTCTGGAAACTTTCTTTTCTCTTTCTATCATGTATTATAGGTGCCTCTCTGGCTCACAATAGCAGAATCTATTTCATTTTTTTAAAAAAAGAGCCACAGAATGATACATAGTGTGTTTTAACTTTGATTTGTGGTGCTATTTTTTTGTTAGTACACCATAGATGGATTTCTAAAGATCAAGTGAATTAAGTGCTCCAAAAGTACTGCCGTAGACAGCACTCTGATGGTATGCCTGGATAGTTGTTTTTCATTTCAACTGGAGAGACTCTGGGGTACGAGGCTGTGGGGCAGGGAGTGCTGCTCAGAACGCTCAGAACGGTAATCAGTGACACAGGCATTGCCGTCCAGTATCCTGCTCTCCTTGTGCTTAGTTATGCTGGCTGCTGATGACCTTCTGAATTCTTGTTGGTTTTGTTGGTGAAATTGTCTGCTTGTTTTAACATGTGTGTCACCTCAGTGCTGATGACCTTGGGGATCCTTTATGAGATTCTTCTATCTTTTTTCTACCTCTGTGACCTTTTCTTGACCCTTGATCTACTGAATGGTATTTTTTATTGTCAAATCTCATGCTTTCTACATTGGGGATGGTAACAGTGTTCATGTTGCAAGTGTTTCCTCTCCATCCACTTTTTCTGCTTACAAAGTGTTTGAGCATTTGGGACCTTTTCTTACACAGTGATGCGAATTATTTTATGTAGCCAAATCTATCCATTCTGTGACTTCTTTCCTATGGTGTCTAGGAATTCTTCCTTGTCCTTAATAATAACTAGACCCACAGCGTCCCCAATGCACTCACAGCTTCTTACAATATTGTCTCTTTACTAGATATGCAGCATGTGTCTATATATATTACCCCAAATTGGTCTGATAATGGTTTTGCATTGTAGATCCTCACATAGAAGGCTTCCTTGAGAAAAGCCACTATGTATACAATGTGCTACACCTGTATCATATGATATTCCATATAAAATGGGCTATTTTTAAGGTTTTTTTTTTTTTTTTTTGTATTTCCAAATGATTTTTTTTTGTCTCTCTCCTTGTTTCTGCCAATCCCATACTGATTTGGCAATATTGACTTTACACTAAGTCTTCTTGCTTGTGCCTAATATCAGCAAGGACATGATCTCTGTCTAACAACAACGGCGCCTATTTGTTGTGAACCTTAAGATGTATTGCCAGACACCTATATCCCCAGTTTAGTGATTCAGAGACAGACTATAGACAAGTAACCTTGTACTTGAAGCTTGCGCATCTTCAGTCACTTCACCCCTGTCCTACAAGCATGTCTTTCCTCTCACGGATTCTGTGTATTCTATCTGTGTGCTCCTGGCTGTCTTCATAGTGAAGAAGGGTTTTGTGCCATTTCTACATCCATGATGCGAAGACAAAAGCAATGAGCAGTGAGTAACCCCAGTGCATTTCTTCAGTCTGGCCACCTTGTGGAGTTCCTTACCCCTTTTAATATTCTTAGGAAGAGTTCCTTCTGTTTTCCTGGTATGAGATAATTTCATATGCAAACAAAGCACATTCTCTTTCAATATTCATGTGAATATGTTAGGCGATTAACTCTCAGTGTTAACTGGAGCCCCACGAATAAAAGTGAGATAAGGACATCTCTCTCTTTCTTACTGCTGCAGAGCCATTAATATTTCACATTTAATACAGCCCGTGCTAATGAATGAGGTAGATATTTATGTCCTCTCTTTGTTTAAAACTGCTGTAGAATTTTCTGTTGCTCTTCTATCATCTATACATACTTTTTCTTAGTTTCTTGGTATGACTAACGTCATGGATTTTACTTACACCACCAGTAAGTAAACAAATGGACATACATAGTTGGGCTATATTAGCTCATACTATTATAGCACCCAACAAGTTAGGTGCCATGAATACCATAGTTCCTGTGTGGAGCTAAGGGTTTAAAACGAAAGCTTTTATTGATGTGTCAGAGTGAGTGGCATGGAATCTATTGGGATCTAGAAGCCAGGTGGTTTGCCTCACTCTTTTCTTAAGAAAAGGATGTGATTTGGGGGGATGTTCCCATAAGGAATAATTTCACATGGGCTATTTCATTCAGTCTCCACTGCAAATGTTTTAGGCAGTGCTGTTAATATATTCATGTTTGAGAGACTTGGGTGGAATTAGTGATTTGCTTAATTGCATGGAGCTAATCATGGATTCTATTGTCTCTAGTTTGTGCATACAAAGTTGGGCAAGTATGTGCATGAGGAAGTGCACCTGTGTGATGGACCTTCTGGCCTGAGACCTGAGAAAAAGGGGGCCTCTAAATTTGCCTTCACCTCATGCATTGCTTAGGTATCATTAGAATTCACTTGGTAAATAGCACAATTCAGACTCATAAAAGTTGTATTGGCAGAAGGAATCTAGGCACAGGCAGGTATGATGACACATACCTGTGAACCAGAACTTGGAAAAAAGAAGCAAGATTTAGGAGTTCAGGAACAGCTTTAGCTAAAAAGAAAGTTCAAGGATTAGCTTGTGCCACATGAGACTGTGTATCAAAAATAAAATTGCGTTGCATGATTCCAGTTCAAGGAAAAGTCCAAACTGATGGTGTCGGGAGTCTGAATAGTGGCTCCTACCAGCAGCTATAAGGGGCATCTTGAGCTTGGGGACTAGTGTTCCATTTGGTGGGATGCTCTTAAGAGTGAGCTGGTGACAGTGCATATGCACACGTGTAACTACACAGAGCTCTAGAATATACATCAGGCCGTCTTATGGCCTTTTTTACATGACTATTACATCTAGGCAAACTATTTTTAGATATTATGTTTAAATGTATTTAATGTAACTGCATTTAAATGGAGAGCCTTGTCTTCAATAAGTGAGAGCTCTGTCCAAGAGAGAGGAGGGCAAATTATGTGTCCTGTGGTACTAGGAACCGAACCTTCTGGGCCAGCATTCTACTGCTGAGTTTTCTCACCAACCCCTTTAGTTTTGCTAAATTTTCAAGATTGGCTGTGAATTTACTCATTGAGAATAGAAACACTTTGCCCATGCACTCCATTTGTCTTGGGCTTCCCAGTATCTGAGCTTAACAGCCCTACACCACTGGGCTCAGAAAAAAAGAAATGTTCATGTGGTGTGTCTGCTCATGTGCATACATGCATGGGTAGAAAAATCCCAATCTTAGACAGGGAATTTAAAGGTAAATTTACTGATTTGGGTTACTGACACATGGAAATTTATTCCTTTAGAAATATATAAACCCAGGAAGATGTGCTGAATAGAGAAGCCCTGGACGTTCCCACTATGAAAAAGTATTTCTTGTCTAAAATATGCGGAAGCATCTTTGGTCATATGATATGAAGTCAGCGGCATGTCCCGGATGTATATCTATGAAACTCAATGAGATAAAATTCCAGTAGTCAAAAAGCTATTCCACACTCTAAGAGCCCTCAGCACACAAGCACTGTAGTGGGTCTAACGCTCGAGGGAGGGAAGCACAGCAGATCTACAATACCAAGCACATATCCCTGGGCTTGGATGAAGTTGGGAGCCCATTTCTTAGTCTTTCTTATCCCAACACTGTCTCTGTGCTGCCTTCCTAGGCTCACTTATCTCTAGATAATTCTATGACACCAAGGGTAGGAAAAGGGTGCTTTGACATGCACAATATAATCATGGGTCATGCCTTCTTTAAGGTCAGGAGCTCATAGCTTCTAAAAAATGGGGAAGAAAATAACACTTTCAGTCAGGGGCCAGCAAAACTTCAGTAATAGTCATAGTCTCCCCAAGTGGACCAATAGGAAGACATCAATTTACAACAGACATTAAATGTGTTTTATAGGGGTTGGGAAGATGATGGGTCAGTTGGTAAAATGTTTGTTTTTTAGGGTGAGCCATGTGTCATAATCTCATGTGATTATAATTTCTATTTGGAGAGGAAGATAGAAGCAGGTATCTAGCATTCACTGAACAACTAGCCTTGACTACCTGGGAGTGTTTCTGTTTTAAAAAGAACAAAGCAGACAGGATATATATGAACCTTTGCATGAATACATACAAAGGAGCATTATGGGTAAAGAATATCCTTGTTTATTAAGCTGTCTATAAATCTTAAAATAATCTGCTGTCACAAGTTTTGTGAAATTAATGCAACATAATCACTTGTCCAGCAGGTGACTTTCTTCTCTGATGAACAATAGTGTATGCACCAAGGCTATGTAGCAAATGGGAAATTGAGTACAGAGGCAGTCTGCTCACCCCCAGGCCCTATTCTCACTACATGAGAAGCCCCCAAACCTGGCTTAGCCATTGTAGACAGGAAAAATTTATAGCAATAAACTCAGGAAGAATACACTTTGCTGATGTACATAAAGTAGTTACTCTTATTTCTGACTGCAGATTTGTGATGCCGAAACAAGAACGCCTATGTCTCTTTATTCTCTTTGAAAAGCCAATGGAAAGGCAATTGTACTCCTCTTAATGCTTGGTGCTATTTGCTTTGTTTAGGTTATTTTATGCCATTAACCATGTCATCTGCTCTCCTTATTTTTATTTCCCATTTTGTCCTTTCATTATTTGCAACTCAAAAAATGTGCTAAAAAGGCTATTTACAATACTCCTGATGACTTATTTCAAAGCCTGAAACATTTTACATTTCTAATTATTTCCCATCCCATCTTTTGTGTGAAGCTTGGGTACTCACCTAAAGTGACTTCCCACTCCTGTTTACTTGTTTGACCAATACTGATTGAACACCTTCCAGGTTTTTGAGCACAGCATTTTGCACCAGAGCATCAAAGAGCCAAATGTTCACATTTCCTGCTCCATGGAGCTCATAGTTCAGTGGAGGATAGGAACAGACGTCATGGTAATTTTTAGAAAGTAGCACAAGAATTTATCACTGAGAGGGTAAGCTGAGATAGGAAAAAATTTCAGAGATAATCTTCGTGGTTGATGACAGTTGCACAGAAACAAGGGAAAGGTGGGCTCTGGCACAACCATGCCTAAACAAGAGAGTGTTTTAGTAGCTGTGGGAATTAGGGCAAATGGCAGGGGTGGGGAATGGTAAAATCATGGGCTATCTCTGGCTAGTGTAAGGAGCGTTAGGCAGGACGGTGAGAATAGACTTTTCTTTGTGGCTGTATTCATTTCAACTTGATAGCCCAGTTAAGAAAACCTTAATTGATGTCAACAGTTTGTCCCTTATGTTTTCCATTCTGTGTGTGGTAATCCAGCTACAGGAAAGTGGAGGAGTGCAGCGCAGATCCATTCAATAAAACACAAGAGCAGAGTGACTGGGGTATCTGAAAAAGACAGGACATTCAGGTGACAAGGAAGCACAGTAGTAAGTTGTGTAGTGAATCCAGAATCTTTTTCAAGAGCAGAGAGGAGGAACAAATGTGTGAAGTGTCACACATTGAAAAAAATCACTTGAGCCTTGGAAGTCAGTGTCAGTGGTCAGTCAATATTCCTGTTGTTCTTCTGTTTTATCTAAAGGATTGGACTATCTTATAAATGTGAGACCTTATGAATGAGTTATTCTATAAAATATAATGTGTCATGTGACTGCTGAGTGTGCTCCAGCTATTCAGAAGAAGACGGGAACTTTGCCTTGGCCTTTAGCAAGATATCAGACATATATCAGCATGCTGGAGTGACAGTAGCCTCTGGGTTCAGGGTGTGTGTGGCCAGGTCCTATGCTGGACTTCCTGCCACTTGATGCACTACGCTTTCAAGGCTCATGAACCATGAATGTTATCACATTATAGATGAGCAAACTGAGGCAGGAAAAGGCCCAGAGGCAGAGCTCAAACTCAATCCTCTTCTGTATGGAGCTAGTGCCAACAGTAGATGCTTTACAAACACACTAAGAAATTTGTGCAAAGCTTACTTTGGATGATACAGTAATGTAGGTATCATGGGAAAATCGAGGTAGAACCATTCCAAGGTTGGCCCACAACAGTTCAAAGAAGGACCACTAAAAAAGAGAAGGAGGACCTCATTTTGTCCTAACTAGAAAATGAGGGATCCTGGAGAGATTGTGCATCATTAGGTCTGTATTAGACTCTCCAGACATGTTGGTCCGGTTTTAGTTACATGTCTAGGAAAGGATCCTGAATTAGAAGATGGAGGCTAGCAAGTGGCTGTTGCTTCAGAGCAGACAATGGACAAGGACCTTGTCTGACATTCAGACTCCCTAAAGCTTAAAAAAAAGAAATGCAGGTGATTTTATAAAAACCATAATCAAATCAGAAACTGTACTGATCAATACATATTAAACTTGGGGAGTTGCTAAAAGGTCTGGTAAACTCACTTGCCTTAGATATTAAGCAACTCTTAAAGTTTAATTATAAAATATTAAAATTTCATAAGTAAATCAGTCAGAGTTGATCAGAGGCTATACCTTGACCTCTGTGGAGACAAAAACACCATAGGTGGCTATGTCAGGCAACCCATCTTGTCTGTGACACCAAGCAAACACCATCTGGGGGCTATGGGGTTAACACTCGGAATCGCTGACTTCAAGTTGAATTTTCTAGCTGTCTTCATGAAATTAAAACTCAAGTCACATGACAATCACTCAGCAAAGGTAGTTATTATGAATATTTAGTGCCTGCTATCCCATACTTCTCTATTGTATCAAGGGAGGATGACACACACTTATATGTGCATGAAAGATGCGCAATTTTATCCATGGTGGGCAGTATCTAGCCTGGTGTGTTCTTTTGAAATCCATAATTGATTGGTCTGAACAAGAAATGCAAAAGTTTGTCTGGGTCACTTGTTTTGCTCAGATGACTCTGGCTTTGTGAGGTGGAAGGCTCCTCTCAGCCCACACCTGTTCCTTTATGCTGAACAGCCTGCTTTCACACATGGTAATTTAGGTTTCAGATGCAGAAAGACCCTGCATTGGCTGTACAGCTAATTTTTTTTTTATGCCTAACACAGTATGAAGAAAAGATGAGAACAGGCTTGCTTTCTGAAACACATGGCAGCCTCAGTATCTCAGAGCTTACCAGAAAATAGTGACCAGCATCACAGGAACCACACAGGGAATTAGGAGGAGTGGGAGGAGCTTGGGTGATCAGTAGGGCTACAGGAGTGAGGAACACCCATTTGCAGGGTGGTGGGAGATGATAAAAGCCTTGCAGCTAGGCCACATTCCTCATAGAAAAGATTATTTAGCCCATTTGATTATTGAGAAACAATACGTATTGGTTGCTTTTCTCATTGCTATGATAAAATATAAAAAAAGAGTTTAGGGTATACAGTTTGAGGGGAAGTCCATTGTAGTGGGGCCACTGTAGCATGAGGCAAATGGTCACGTTGCATCTGTAGTTAGGAAGCAGAGAGGATGCTGGGTGGTGCCCAGCTCACTTTCTCCTTTTTATTCACCCTTTTTATTCAGCATTCCCCACCCAGAGATTAGTGTTGCCCACATTTAGGGTTTGACCTCTTAACTCAGTTCATCTATTCTAGACCCACACCCACCCATACACATGCCTCAATTTGTCCTCCAGATGATTCCAGATCACCACAAGTTGGCAATCAATCACTACAAACTATCATGTCTTGTTCTGGAGAGAAATGTGAGCTATTTGGACCCAAACCTTTGGCCCAGGGGAATTTACAGCCCTCTGCCTCTCCTTAAGGGTCTATAATATGCCAGGCCATCTCTTAGATTGGTCTTATTTTTCTTAACTGTAATATTAGATCCTTTGCTAAGTTTCCTCTATCTCTTTTATGTACACATCCCTCCACACACACACATACACAAACATACACATACACACGATCATGGAATGGGGTGCATTTTTTTTTCTTTATTACAGGAACCATATTTCCCTAGGATTGAAAGCAAATACCACATTTGCACTTTGCAGTCAGTGTATTCAAACAGTAGCATGTTTTAACTTGGACACTTGAAGTAATGATTCAGTGTTGCATTAAGCCTTGTGCATGCAAGAATGTGAACGCACCTACATTACTTCTAAGACTAACATTAATTCTAACACTGTGAAAGTTAAATCAGCGTTGCTGTGCCTTGTGTCAGTGCTCACTGGGATCCTGACTCTTGTCACTAACAAAGGGCAAACAAGTGATAAGCAGAGATGATACCCAAGCTGGCCTTGAGCCAAAGACACCACCTAAAGGTAGAACAGAACATTTCATTCCTATTGCAGTATGGAGAAATGACAACTTATTCCTTGAAACACACTTTGGAATTCAAAGACTTAATCCAGTACTCCACGTCGAGATAAATTTTTAATATATTCATTACACAAAACCTGAATTTTTAGTTTCCCTTAATTGCTCAGTGGTAATGCCTCCCAAATACAATGAGATATTTATGAGTTACCACCCCACACAATGTTCTCATGTAGTGCTACTTATGAATGGCAAACACAGGATTCCAAGTACCTCCTTATGTACATCAAAAGCACCGTGTAATTTTTAAAGCAATATATTATTACAATTAGTATTTGCTACTATCAAACTTCCCATCAAGTTGTCTCTACACAATTTTAATATGACCATGCCCAATATCTGTTTCATATCACTGAAAAAGCACACAGGAAATTCCTCCTGCTGGTGCTTGAATTCTAAGTCAGCAGTCAGCGCAACCAACTGTATTCTCCGTGGGTAGCTTAGTAGCTCAGACTCACCCCAGAGGTCTCTCTTCAGCATATAACAGTGCTCAACTCCTCAGGGGTGTAGTCAGGGAGGCACATGTGTATCCTGGCAGAGGCTCCCACTTGCCTGTAAGTGCCTCACTCAGCTTCAGTTCTCCTGACAGGGCTCGCTCTATCCCCCGTTGCTTGTCACAAGCATTCAGTGCTACAAACTCAGTCAAGCTGTTATAGAGGAAGCTGGAGAGAAAGGGAGAGAGGGAACTGACAGTAATTGTTAGATTTAATTTTTAACCCATTGTCAGAGAAATTCCTATTTCATTTGAAAAAAAAAAAAAAAAAAACAACAAAACAAAACTCTGAGCAAACAGCTGAGGTGATTTAATATTGACTGGTAGTCTAGTACCCAAGATGCTAAGACTGGCTATGACTACCACTTGTAAATTTTGATCAGTTTCCAAGCATTATTTAGAGGCAGCACACTGTAAGGCTAACTACAGTCCCCTTTATTTATAATGAGCATCTCTGAGATGGACTTTATAGCTTCCAGATAACTGAGCAGTTTCTTTAGAAGTTCCTGGGACCACTGATTTTGGTATCTTTCCCAACGCTGCCTATACCCTCGTGATTCTCCTGATTGTGCTGAAGCAATCATTCTTCTCAGTGTTTGCATACCTGTTACTTTTCTCATCTCTAGTTAAGATTTTGGTATGTTTGCACTTGATGTGTATCAATATGTGTGGATTTACACATTTTTTCCATGTTAATACCTTGAGATGATTTGAAGTACATTGCTCACGGGGTCCTGTCTGAATTCCTTGTTTTCCTTTTTTTGCTTATTTGTTTGTTTGTTTTATTCTTTAAAGACAGGGTCTCACTATGTATCTGTGGCTGTTCTGGACTCACTATGTAGAATAACCTGGCCTCAAAATCACAGATATCCACCTACCTCTGCCTCCCCAGCAATGGAATTAGAGATGTGTGCTACCATACCTGGCAAGTTTCTCACATTAATGTGGTCTCAAACTACTGTAAGGGAACAATTTTACCCTGTGACTTCTATTGTAACTTTCCACATTACCTTGGGAATCACTAATATGATTTATTCAATTAAATACAAACACATAAGGAGTCCCTGACAACAAGAAAGTACTTGGCCCTACTATGTACATGAGACTGTGTGCTTGTGTACATGCCTGTATTTAACAGTCAAATGCATACTCCAAACATAAGCAAAAGAGCTATAGGATGCAGAAAACATAAAAAGCACATGTTTATTATTTTTATTACTTATTTATCTTCTGTGTGTGTGTGTCTATAGTGAACTTTCTTGAGTCATTCCTTTCCTCCCACCATGTAGATCCTGAGAATTGAACTCCAGTCATACAAGTGCAATTGTAATTGGCCCAAGCAAATCAAGTGCATTTCCTTGCTGAGCCCTTCTGCTGGCCCTCATTTCGCACTCCCCAGGTCTTCTGTGTAACTGTCATGGTTCTTTAGCAACTTGGAGAAATGTCACTGTTTCCTCCATATCATCAGTGTCCTTGTTATCTCCTACCTTGTCTTCTCTTCCTCATTACCTCCATTTATCCTGATGCTCTGCCTCTGGCCATAGTTTTCGTGCTCAGTACACTTGGTGTAATCACCTAGGAATAGAGTACTAAGGAGACAGTGCAGACAGCATTGTGTAACACCCAGCAATAATGCCACCCTGTCCCAAACTGGAGTCAGGGCTTAGACTCAGCCTGGCATCCTCTGAATATGGCTCTCAGATTCCCACCATGCAGTCCACTGTCCATTTGAGCGAGGATAAGAGTAAAGAGTACAGGGGTCTGGTGGCCCTATGACCCAAGTTCACTCCACAGCCTAATCTTTCTCTACTATGACCAATTTTACCTGATTTGTATTTACTTGACTCTTTAGAACTGTATTTCATTCAAAACTACCTAATGCAATGTGTTGATCCTCACTGTGTTTGTGGAGGATGATGGCTGAATCTCTTTTGGAGTCATGTTAGAGAAGGCAGGGGAGCCAGATAGCTATTGTCTGGGTTCAGGGGAGACCCCAGGGTCTACCTGAAAGTCTGTGCAAGGACATGATAAGGAGCTTACACACACACACACACACACACACACACACACACACACACACACACACATTAGAGAGGAGGGAGGGTTTTTGTCTTTATTACGAAACCCAAAATTTCTCTGGAATTGAAAGCAAATACCACACTTGCACTTTGCTGCCATAGAGGATGGGAAGAGTTTGACTTTCTATGATCTAGAGGATTATAAGCCTGAAAATTCAAGCCTTGCTGTTGCTGAGTTCCCCAAATGGTCAAGAGCAGAGGATGCAGAGAAGAGAGACAAGGATTTTTGGCTTAAAGCTGGTGTGAGAAGTGAGCATGGTGCAAAAGTTGGGAGACAGCCTGTCCTTCCAGAGGCTTCAGGCACAGCCCTACAGAGTTTGAACAGAAGCCTAACAGTGTATAGACTCTCCCCCTGAGTGGCCAACTGAACCTCTAATCCAGCTCTCAAGGCCCCAGTTTCCCCTTTTGCATGTGATCACTCTCACGGCAGCCTGTACTTGTGGCACATTGTGGCATTTCTTTGCATCCTCACAATACTGGGGGCTCTCTAGTCAGGAAAGGGTCATGGGTCACTTATTCACTCTATTCAACACATCACCCCAGCCTGGCACTTGTTAAGTACCTGATATATATTCTGCAAATTAATGATACACATTTAAATATTTAAATTTGATATCTAAATAAATTTAAATATATACTCAAACATTTAAATATTTGCCAAATTATGTTCTTGTACTGCCTCCTTGCACTCTGCAGCCTGCAGATGGCCTCACAGTAACATGAGCAGGTCTTCATGTCCCTACTTTAGGGATTTAACTACACATTGGAGAATCTTCATCTCTGGAGGAAGTTTAGCCACGGAGATCCCTTGAAATCATTTATTAAAAACAAATATTTTCACTTCTATGTGTTGTGTCTTAGGTACTAATAATACAACAAAGGATAGCTGAAAAATATCTTCCCATAGGGATTCAGACCTGGTGAGTCATTTGGCCCCAAATATCTTCTTGGCTATGTTTTTCTGTCTTCTGAAGAGGTTTCAGGGCCTTCAGAAAAACAAAGCAGATGATGAGGAACACAACTGGTAGAAGCAGAGACTGAGACCTTAAATAGGGGGAGTTGTATAGAGCTGTTTCTTATTCTTTATCAACATGAAACCATAGTAGGTCTCCATCAATTTGTTTTACTCTTCTTTTTCATTTGGTTCCAAGCTCAACAGGGGCCATAACAACAGGTTCTGTCCCCAGAGCATCAGCATCCCAGCTTGTGACCATAGTAACCACAGAATCGGCAACAAGGCCGAGGTCTGAACACTTACCGAGGTCTGAACACTTAGTGCATCATGCTGGAGTCAGATGCTGTATTAGGCACATGCCATTCACCCTTTCCTTGCCATTACCTCTTCCCTATCAAGCTGATTGACAGTGTATGTGCTTCACTGAAGGTAAAACTGCACCTGAGCCACATTCAGGGGATTGCTGTGGGGTACACAGTTTAGGGCTTCTATTTAAATTAAAATTAAAATCTTAAGAATTAAAGTCTTAATTCTCATAGTGAAGAAGTCACTTGTCACAACCAAAATGAGGTGATGTATAAAGAAACTCTTTTGTGGGTCAATAGTGGTCAACAGCATGAAGATGCTTCCGACAGGGGGCTCCTCCCAGAAGGTACTCCTTTCACAGCAAGCACCTCAGTGTGGTCCAGGGTTTCCAGGCAGCAGTTCAACCTAAAACTTTATGAATACAGAACTCAGAACTCATGGGGAATCTGCATTTTAACAGAACTGTGACACTTTCAGCCATGAAAAGTGCCCACACATGCTCTAACTCCCTGCATATGATGTATTATGCAGAGTGAGCTCTTCTCAGGGGGAAAAACTTTCCTAACTTTAAAACCATTTGTATTCTCCATTTCTGTAAGTATTGTCAGTTTGGGGTAAATGGTTGGGGAAGGTTTGATGTGCAATATTTTCCTTTGGTAAACTGTGGGAAGCAAATTTAAGCGCTGTTTTCTAACCCCGTTGGATTCTTACTTGTACATAAGGCAATGATCCTTCTTGCTTCATTTACAGCTGGGACCCTGGGATCTTCCCCTAGTTTTGGACAGAGTGGTCTAGTATCCTAGGGTAGGAACAGCTTTGGCTTTGGAAAGGAATACTTCAGCATTAAGTTCTGAAGGCAGAGAGAGTGTGGGTGTCTTTTACTCTTGCCACTCAGAGCACTGGCTCAGTTTTAGCCCCTGATGTGGGGATTCATTAGGGGAGAAGATAATTCCCCTGCCAAGGTCCAGAGGGGACTCTGGCTGGCTGTTGTTTGTTTTCTGCTGTGTCTGTCACAATGAGATGGTTCCACAACCTCCATGCAAACTGGGCCTCACTGAGTGGTCCTTGAGGTCAGGAGGGATCTGATCAGGCTTCCCATCCTTGCTCCGCTTCCTTGTGATCTGTCCCCATGTCAATCCAAATGTCCATCTTTCCATTAACTGGGTGTGTTCAGCAGCTTGAAGACACCCTTGCATTCTCTAAGGGAAGTTTTGAAAGTTTACCTCTGCCCCAAAGACTAGGCAAAGAGCTAATGCTCTTCCTAATGGAAAATCTACCAATAATACTAAGATGCCTTCTATGCTCTCGGACCTTGTCTGTGGGTTGCTTAGCATAAGAGCAAGGACCTTGGAAGCCCAGGAGCATGAAATTCAAACTAGAAGAGGGACCTGGGAAGAGGACAGAAATTGACTAGCAAGGGAAAAAAAGAAAGACAAAACAGAGGTAGGAGAGAGGAGAGCTCTGTCAGGGGTGAGCAGATGAAAGCACAACGTAGCCACTGGGTTTTGGAAAAATAAAGGGAGGTCCTTGGTAACTCTGGTAAAACCAAGTACCATGAACTGATGTAAAACAAACAACAAACAAAAACAGACACTAAATGGCTTGAAAGGTTACTGTCAGGCAACTGTGGGCTTTATTCTCAAGTGAAGAGAAATAGCTAAAAACAAATAACAGGTCAAAGAAAGAGTTCTTTGTGGGTTTTGTTCTTTCTACAGTAAAGAATTGGAGAACATATTTGCATGGCCTTGGGAGAAGACATTAAAATCTACATCTCCTCTGGCCAGTAGTGTCTATTGACTGAAAACCTGGAGCCCAGCGTCTTGGTTTCCAGGCACCAGAGAGCAGACTTCCTATTGCTTTGGACTACCGATCTAGGCACCATTAGAGACATGTATATGTGAATGACACCTGTCAGTGTATCTCCATGGCTATAGCATTGTGAAGAATTGATTTAGAATCTCTTAGTTAAGAATTTATTCTGAAAGAGGTGTGTGTGTGTGTGTGTGTGTCTGTGTGTGTGCATTGTTATTCTTCCTGCCTGAAATTATATTTCTACACATGGGTGATTTTGTTTTTCTGTGAACAACAATAAGAAAAGAGAGAGAGAGAGAGAGAGAGAGAGAGAGAGAGAGAGAGAGAAAAGAGGCAGACCAAAATTGAAAAACAATTCTTTATTTACACAGCCATCATCTAATAAAATATTAAAAATTAATCCAGATACCTCTTCTAGTCAATACCTATATGGTTTTGGGCCTCCATCCTACTTTACATTTTTTTTTTGTTAGGTTTTGAGTTGTTTTTTTTTTTTTTTTAATGTTAAAGAGAGGGTGTATTTCATAGTCTGTTCATTTTGTTCTTTGATGCTTAAAGTTCACTTGGGCCAACTTGAGTTGTGACACTCGACACATTGTTAGCTTGTCCTGGACCCTCCCCATCACAACTTGTCAGTCACTAAGAATCTCACTGGTTTCCTGAGTTGTTGGGTGTGTAACATGGTAAAGAGTTGGGCCAGCCATCTCAGGACAGGGATCCTAGCAAGTGTTAGTCTATGTAGGGTAGTAACTCCCAAACAGGGCTCCCAACCTTCCTCTGCAGCAATGCTGTGAGGCTCAACACAGGCTGTTCCTCATTTTCTTGATGCCCAAGTGGCACTACTATAAATCTAAGTTGTTTTCACATGTTTGTTAAGTTATAGTATAGATCACTGTAGGGCCAGAGAGCCATGGAGAGGCAGAGAGGAGCCAATCTAGAGCAAAAATGGGGTTGAGGTGTATCTAAACCCCAGAAACCTCATCCTGAGATTGGCGAGAGTTGGACTACTCCCTTTCTTTCTTGGACTCTACCTTTACCCCAGCTGGGGAGGTCACACAGCCAGCAGCCAAGTTAAACTTGCTCTCTCCTCAAAAGGTCATGTGGAGCCATAACTAGAATTCCTCCTTATGCAAATGAGGCATCCTCAATACTGGCCTGGATACTGCCCCAACTCATCTCCAAAGGTTTAAAAAGCCTTTGTTCCCCCCAGTTAAATGGTCTGTCTCAGTAACATCTGTGCTGGTAATGCTGCTGCCTGAGGTCTCATCACTCATGGTGTTCCACTCCTGCCTCGTTTTCCCTTTCAGGCTACTGGTCTTGGGTGAACTTGGGTGACCTTGAGTGATCGATCATCCTGCTATGGGTCGGGGAGAGGAGTGGGAACAACAGATCACTAAGCAGCAGTTTAGGCAGCAGTGAGGGGGAAACGCAGGCTGAGCACTGATACCAGATTGCTTTGCACTGTCCCCCTGGGTTCCTGTTCTTATCATGCTTGCCCCCCACCCACCCACCTGCGGTGACAAGAATGATAGGCTGTTGTCAGACAGAAAGCAAGAATGCCATGTGACATGGATGAAAAAGTGACTGAAGTTCAAAGTCACAACCCAACTACAGTAACATGTCCTGCATGGTGATTGGCATGGCTGCCAGAGCTTGAACCCCAGCCTTGGACTCTGGTAGGATATTTACAGCCTGCTTGATTTGTTTCCTGAGGCTTGTACATGATTCTCGGGATGGCTTTCCATGCATATCTCTTGATATAAGGCACTTCTTGCAACAGCTGTGTGAGGTAGAAACTATCTCTCCCCTATGGACAATGTTCTTTGGGCTCTGGGTGTTTCACTAACTTAATAAAAGCCACCAAGGACCAAAACACACACGAAGACATCCCTGTTCTGTCTACCCAATGCCTTGCTATTGGCTACGGCACTGAGTTGCCAGGACATCAGGTATAGGATAACAGTGAATATCATTAGCCATGGGACACAAGGACAGACTTGGGGACACACAAACAAAAAATCTAGCCTTGGGCATACTGAATTCCAAATGCCTCTGAAGTGTCTTGTGCATCAAGTGCTTGTAGCTGGTGGTTTGCTTTTCAAGAGACTGAGTGGGCTGCCTGATGTGTGGGTGGAGCTGTTTAAATCATGCAGTTATGGACACAGCAGGCTTCAGCCTTGGAGATGAATTTGGTTGCAGTCAGGGCCCTATTTATAGACGGCAGACTCAGCATATGGCCCAGTTTAAAGAGTTCAGCTAGTGACAATGAACACTCCTTGCACTTTCTCTAGAAGTTGAAAGGCATCCAGGACAGCAGGTATATAAGCTGTCCCTACTCTGGGCTGTTTCCATTGTTTCTGAGTGGAAACCCCTGTCTCTGTGAGCCAGGCCATGTGGCATGCTTCCCAGGGAGGCTGGCTTCCTGTAAGCTGCTCAGATCTGATGCTTGTTAGAACTGGCTCCTGACTGGAAGATGCTTAACTTTGGTTTAACCCAGAATCGTTCTTCAGTGTCACGGTGGGTCATCAGCCCTTAGACATAAAGATGAATGATGCACTTTCCCCTGGTGTTTGCTGTATTGACTCTACTGATACACATCCTGCTCCTCTTCTCCTGGACAAACTCCGGGCAGCATGCAAACAAGTTCTATGTTGTGTACTATGCTACCTCAAGTGTCAATTTGTTGGGATGCTCAGATCTGGCAGGGGCCTCATACAGCTCTCTTCCCTCGGCTCCTATTCATTCCACAAATGTGAAAAAGTATAAAGGACGTTTATGAGAAAGGCTTGTAACGTGCCGTTCTTTCTTATTTAAACATCTCTGAAAACTGTCAGGAAAGTGTTGTCTATAATCACCATCAACCCAGTCCACCCTGTGTGTGTGTGTGTGTGTGTACACATTAGCATTTTGCCATAAAAATTAAACCTAAGAGTATGTTGAACCCTAAAAGGAAACAAATGCTGTGTGTCATGGATGCAGAGAGGGGAGAAAGCAAAGCACAAACAGAGTTCTGTTGTCCCCAGGGACAGGATAGGAGGACTGGACACTGCCTGTGCAGGTACTGGCTTTTCTTTAAGGCAGCAGCAGCTGTGCCCAAGGTGGAAACAGAAAGCTCTTTGGGACACCTCTGACCCTAATCCACAGTCCTGTACTGTGCACCTTGTGTGGTCACAGCTCACAGAAGTGCCACCTTCCATGGCAGCTATGGATCTTTGCTGTTCCAGGTCAAAATACTTATTCACTTCAGATGACACTGCATGGGAGCTTCTGCAAAACCTACCCTGCTAAATTACATTTTCTGAAGATTGGATCATTCTTGTCTTAGGTATAAAATAAAATCATCAATAAATAAAAGTAGATGTCATTACAGAGCACGAGGAGATGAGAGCCTCATTTTCCAGTAATAAAAAGGGTTGCAGCTATGGTCCTATCTATTATCTTGGATAATAACAGTAATGTCTCCCATTGAAGTGTTTATAATGAGCTGAGTGACCTGGGATCCCGCTCTGGGTGGGAAGATTTCTCCTTCAGGAGGATGACTGCTGTGGATGGGATAAAGGGCAGACCCAGCACTAGCTAGTCCCAGTGACCTGTTGCCTCCTGCTCCAGAACACTCCTTGAGTCTGCAGGACTCCTGAGGGGGCAAGCCTGTGAGAAATGCCTCAGTTAGTATTTTGGTAATATTCAGAACAAAATCATTCCCAACTTTCAACTGAGACTCGGTACCCATGGGGGAATGTTTCAGTTTTCTTTGTTTTCTAGGTAGCACTGTTTAGATATTTTTTTCATGCAGTCTGAGCATATTAATCATTTGTCCCAACTGTTGGGTACCCATTATGAGGATATAAAATGTTCATAATATAACTTGAACAGCAATGTTTGTTATATAATCAACAGTGTTATATCATGTTAGTGACAGTCATGTACTCTTACAACAATTCTCACCAAGTGACATCACCTGATTCTAAAAATAGGCCAGTCATAACCCTACTTTCTGGTGTTTGGGGTCTGCTATTCTGGAGCCTAGAAGCATGGATTTGTGGAGGAATACTTTTCCATATTCATAGGTCTGTTGGCCCTAACAGTACTGTGAAAGGGTCCCTCAGGTGGCCCCATTTCCTCATCTGAATCTGAGATGATACCTTCCTACAAGAACTCACTCAAGCCTCTGCTTGTGTTCTCTTTAATTAAAGGAGCTTATTGGCCATCCCAGGAGCCTTGGTGAAGAAAGAAGGACCACTTGGCAATGAGCCGAGATGCAGAGTCTTCAATATAGTGCTGGTATTGTTGGGCAAGCCTGAAAGACCCACTTGGCAAAGTAGGGGCAATGGCGCATGCCCAAAGGATATTAGGAGCCTGTTTCAATGCTCTTTTCAACCTAAGACAGTAGTACTCAGTACCTCAGATGATACCCTTGTCCTCTTGCTAATGGTAGCTAAGTCGTTGTTCAGGAGTCATCATCCCCTCTCTACACTCTGGACAAACTGCCATTGCTGTTTCTGCATCTCTAAAGGCTGGGATGAGGAGGGGTGGCACTTCTCTGATGTATACTGTCACAGCAGTCATGTTTCCCAGCTCTGGGTTAAGCTCTGGGATAGGCACTGGGACCCAGCACACATAGCAGCCTTGGCGGGAGCAGGGCTAACCTTGTTTTAAGTGACTGGATGAGATTAATTTTTCAAATGTGGGTCCTTGGAAAGGCCATTGTGAATATATTTGTTTTGTTGCTGGATTATTGCAGTGTTGGGTGATTTCTTTTCCACCCACACACAGAGATTTCTTTGAGAATTAAAGAGGAAGTAGGCAGGCTTTCTCTGGCACATGCAGACATGTGGAAGAATTTCTAAACCTCCTTTGGGGACGGTGTCCATAGCAACAGAGACTGTTCTGCAGAGGAATTCTCAATTAGCACCAAATACAGGAGCATTGCTTGCCAGCTTTCCCAGCCAGAGTGGTCACCATCACAGAGTGCAAGGTGGACTGTGACACTGTGTGATAGGAATATATCACTGTTAAAATGCTTCTTGCATCTATGATGCATAGGACTTTGAGACTATCTTCCATTGGAGGCTGGCTGTACATATTATAACTAGGTATCAGCTGTCATTGGAGCAAGATAAAGATGAGGGCCTGGCTCTGAGGTGACCTTGTAAAAATGACTTCCTATCCAGAGTCAGTGATTAAGGGGTTAAATTAATTAGATCTCTATGAAGTCATTATATACTATAGAGATCTAATTAACTTCATCTATGTATCCCTGGGATGCATCGGCAGATGAAAAGGACACACAGACTGCCTCTTACATGATAAAAAGGGAGCTTGGGCATTCTTTTGTTACATAGTCACAAAGGCTCTAGAAGGATGGATCTACAAAGAAACCAGCAATGTATACATATTTAGAATGACTGAGAATTAGGCAGATGAGCAATTAGCAAAGAAAAAGACTTTTCATAATAAATCCCAGCACACTATCTAATCCTAAAGCACGCAGACATCCAATCAATAAAAATTTAACTTTCAAAGAAAATAAAATATGCATTTCCTCGGTGGCCTTCAAGTTCACGCGTAAACTATAAATCTTACTGCGCTAAGGTGTCATTCAAGCATGTATTGGGCACCAACTCCACCCGTGGCTCTTTGCCAAAAATGTATACATTTCATTTAAGGGGAGGCCTTTATACAGCAGGCACAAAAACAAGGAAATGCATTTGCATAGCAGTGAAAGTGCTCAGCTGAAGGGATTCGAGAAAGAAAATGACAGCCGCTATGGGGGATAAGGAAGGCTTCTGAGATAATGTGAGCCAAGAAAGGGCATGCCAGCAGGATGACGAACGTGTGCTTAATTTGCTCAGCAATCAAGAACCACTGAAGTGTTCGGAATGGGAGAAACTAATCATAGATCCTGCCTTTCAAGAAGGTGGTGGCTGGCGATCCTTTCACAGGACGCGCAGCAGTAATAGCTGCCACCCCGGGATTTACGGACCAGATTACACGAAGGGCTCTAAAAGCATTGTCTCCGTTAATCTTTAAAACACCCCTATCAATGAGTAGATGGAAGGAAGGATGGACGAGTGGATGAATTGATGGATTTATTGCCTAGCAGAGCTCACAGCTATTGTAGTATTAAAATTTCATTCCGCATATGTTAAAAATGGGTCTTAGAGAGCTTAGACAGCCAGCATGTGGCCACGGAAAATACCACACATGAGAGGAGCAACTGATCCCTGACACCGAAGACAGCATGCCAGCCACTTGGTAATCACACACTGCGCACACGGGTAGTGCTCGCCAGTGGGTGAAAGGATAATTACTACAAATGTGTGAGTTCTAAAAACACCTTTAATATGGAACTTGGTTGCTCTCAAAGCCTACCCAGAGACACATTTACATCGTATAAAATATCAAATGAAGCTTATCGATACTTTTCTTAGATGGCAGTGATTGTATGTTAGGTTCCTTTGAAGGTCTATGGATAAATCTTGCTGGGTAGCCAGCTGGAGGAATCCTTGCTCCTATCAAATTTAGAAACCTGCATTATACTTGGGGGAAAAGCACTTCCTGATGTGAGTGGGGTTGTGAATTCTGGATGCTGACTTCCATTGGGCCAGTGCCCTCTTACATTGCTCATTCCCTTGTTAGGTATCAAATATGGCAAGCAAGCAGATAACATTCAGTCAACCTTTAATGGATCCATATGTCTGAGAAGTCATAGAGTATGTGCATGACCCCTAATATGAAATTTCAACCTGGACCTCATGGAAGAGACTATTGTATATGGATGGGCTTGGAGTGCAACATCAACTGCCAGGGGTGGTGAGGGAAGTTAGAGGGAGAGTAGATGTGAGGCTGGGATGAGGTGAGGGTGAGGTAAGAATGAGGTGGAGTAAGGTAAGTAAGGTAAGGTAGGGTTAGGTAGGGTGAGGTGGGGTGAGGTGAAAATGGGGTAATGAGTGAGGAGAGGTGAGCAAGATGAGGTGAGCTAGAAGAGATGAGGATGAGGAGAGGTGAGGCGAGGGTGAGGTGAGTGTGAGGTGAGGGTGAGGAGAGAGTGAGGAGAGGTGGGGTGAGGTGAGGTGAGGGTGAGATGAGGGTGAAGAGAGAGTAAGGTGAGGTGAGGGTGAGGTGAGGCAAGGGTGAGGAGAGAATGAGAAGAGGTAGGGTGAGGTGAGCTGAGGAGAGGTGAGATGAGGTTGAGGTGAGGGTGAGCAGAGAGGGAGGTGAGGTGAGGGTGAGGTGAGAGCGAGGTGAAATGAGGTGTGAAGTGAGGTGAGGTGAGGTGTGAAGTGAGGTGAGGTAAGGTGAGGTGGGGTGAGGTGAGCAAAGAGAGGTGAGGGTTCTGAAATGTGAGGGTGAGAATGAGGGTAAAGACTCAGGAGAAGATGGAGGTGAGGATGAAAACGAGGATGAAGTGATTGTGACAATGAAGGTGAAGGGGAAATGAGGGTAAAGATGAAGGTGACTTAAGGGTGAAGTGAAGTAGTGTGAAGATGAGTGTGAGAGTGTGGTAAGGGTGAGCTGAGATGGAGTGAAGATGCAGATGATGTGTACTGAGGTGACTTTGAGGGTGAGGGGGAAGTAAGAATGAGAGGAAAGAGAGTGAGGGGAGGTGAGCTGTGAGCTGAGGTGATAGTGGGGTAGGATGAGGGTGAGGTGGGTGAGGTGAGGTGAGGTGAGGTGAGGTGAGATGAGGTGAGGTGAGGTGAGGTGAGGTGAGGTGAGGTGAGGTGAGGTGAGGTGAGGAAGGAATAGTTCCTATTTCCCTCCCAGCTCCCAGTCCTCACATTCTATCTCCTCAAGCACTGAGCATGTGTTTCTTCTCCTGGGTAGCAGAGGGCCTGGTCCTGGCTGACTAAGGCACTCAGGTCCTTCCCAGATGCATCTTGTCACCATCAACTTGGTCCCAGACTTTCTCAAACTCTAAACCTTCTCCCCTAGCACCATGGGCTCTCAGTTCTGCAGAGACCATGAGCTGGTCAGAGACAACAGCCATACTGCCTCCATTATATTATGGAATTTCCATTATTTAAGGGAAACAGAGTCGGTCTAGGTGAGCAGGTGGCAGCTTAGCCACTTGCCTCAACAGTGAATGACAAACAGTATCTGAGAGTGGTTATGAATAAGTCCTTGTGCCATTTAACAGGCAAGGGCTGCAAAGTTGAGCACAGGGAAGTTTCTGTGAAAAACCCTGTTTTGCTGGGTACTTTCTCCTGAGATTCCATTTGTGAGCTACTTGCCAGGCCTTCCAGAAGCTTTTAGGGTTTTGGGAACGGTTTCCTAACGTTCAGTCATTCAGTCTTCCAGAGTTCCTTTTATGCTTTTCAAACAGAATAAAAACAAAGAGGTCAAAAAGGAAGCTACACATCCTCAGAAGGGCTAAATCTAGAGCTTTCATCTTGCTGAAAACTGAGATGGTCTGCTAAGAAGCAAGACTGAATCTGCCCCTGTGGGAAGGTCAACACCTGACAGGCAAAACTGCGCCTGTGATTTAGTGACTTACACTAGGGAGTGACCGCTGGAGCTAAAGAAACCACTGAGCGTGGTGAGTGGGAACAAAGGAGCCAGCCTTCCTACCTTCGGGAAAAGCCACTGGGTCTTGTCTGTGCAGTCTTGGCTTTGTTTCCAGGTCACCAGTGCTTTTATTATTTGGCCTACTGGTGCTGTGAGGAGCTCTGAGGTCCCTGCTGGGCTGGGCTTGCTGTGGGAGTATCCAGACCTCTCAGCTGTCAGCAGGCTGCCTGGCTCCCAGGAGGTCACTTCAGGCCTAGCCATCTAACTTTAGCCACTGTTGGCAGCTCCTCTTGTCCTGATAGGCAGCAAGGGAGGCCAAACCATTACAAATCCTGCTCCCTCTGTGGCTTGGCACGGCCACATGTCTTCACTGCAGCAGACAAGAGGATAACTCATGGTTTTTGCAAAGGCTACCCATGCATAAGCTGATAGTCAAATGATCTTCCGGTCCTTCCCAGGGTGTCCTAGGATCCTAGTCTTTGCCCTCTGGGTACCAGAAGCAATTTTCTTTTCTCCACATTTGTGACACCAATGTGCTTCCACACATCACTAGATATTCCCTGAGAGAGAAACTACCTACTGTCTAGAATGCAGTGAGACTGGTGGCTCAGACTCATCTACTGCCACCATTTCTTTGAACTCTGCCTTGGTTGTTTGTGTGACCCTCAGAACCAACACTATGTCACCTAACTCCTGGGTTGTACAAATCTATTTTTTTTTTTGTCCAGGTTATTTGAAAAGCATAAAATATTTGTTGTGGTAAAGAGATAATTTTGTCTCCTAGAGGCCACAAAAAAAAAAAAAAAAAAAAAACACCCTGAGGCCTGTAGGTACCTTTGTCCAATGTTTAGCTGTTGGCAGCTTGCCCAGGATTTGGCTCCCTCCCGTCTCTGGGAGGGTAGACTTAGATCAGCCTAAGAGTCGGGCACAGATGGGAATATTCACGGAGCACTCTTCAGCTGCAAGCACGTATCCTGCAGAGTGCAGAAGTCTCTTTGGGAGCCACACGCAAGTGTAACTCGGGGATATGTTTAAATATAAGAGCTTCAAAACCAGTTTTATCTAGCCATATGTGAAGGACTGTGCACAAAGGAGCTATTTCTGGTGCCCTGGGCTCAGCAACCCATAGTGAACCTCATAGTGAACCCCGTAGTGAGTTCAGAACGTCTCATGATCAGTGGCTGTTCTCCAGAGAGCGCACCCCACAAGAGCAGCAGGAGAGATGGGATGGAAATGGGGACAGGGTGTGGAGAAACAGAAGTCTTGACATCGAGTGAGGCCTCTGAGTGCACGGCATTGGAGGTGTCATCAGAAGGACCTCACTAGCTATCTGCTGACTTCTGTATCCAGGGAAGTGAATAAAAAAGAGGGTAGTAAGCCACGGGCATGATGGAGTATCCACCACACAGACAGGGAGCCACAGCCATGGAGTCCCTCGGGAAGAAAGGCACTTGCTGCTCATCCCTCTAGACGGGGCAGATGTACATCCTGTATGTTCAGTGACAAAAGCTGGAACTCCCGGTCCAGATTCCCTGACTCAGTGCTGTTGGGGAAGCCAATCTTTGCATCTGGTGGCCCCAGCACTACTTCCTGTTTGCGAAACAACAGGTGAGCCTTGTGTGAAGCCTGGATAAGCCTCCGTGTATGATGTGGAGGGCACCTTCCCTTTTGCAGAAATTGTGTTTTATGGTCTGATCCCACGGCTGCATCTGACAGACCAAACAGCTAGCTGTCTGTCATCTCATTACTCGGTGCGGCTCCTAACGCTTCATAGAAGAAGCAGATCTGTTTCTCTGGCATTTCATGGGGGAAAACTAGAAAGACACTTCCAGGTACAACCCCACCTGTTTTTAGAGCAGTACAATGTTTTCTTGGATTTTGATCAAGAAACAGCACAGACGCTGTGGCCACCCATCCTCACTGTGAAGCTCACATTCGGACTTCCGTGTCATTAAAGTACAGGATACTGTGGCCTCACAGGGCTGTGGGGACCGCTGCACTAACAGAGTTGAGGAGGCACACTGTTATTATTGGTTTAAAATCTAGTGCCACTTTGCTCCCAGCAGCTCAGCTCAATCCAGATCAGCCCTTTAACTGTGGACTGGTCCTGCTGCTACAGTGGTTCCTCTCCTCACCTGTGATGGGGACTTCTTTGTATATCCAGTACCTGCTGCAAGTGGTGAGCCTGCTATCCTGCTCAGGACTCATGCCCTGGGTCCATTCACCAGTCATTTATGCTTAGACTGGAAACTCATTGACAGCATCTTCTAAAAGATACTCTCCCGGACTTGGCTACTATGTACAATCACTTTCTGAGGAACACTGACTCAAGACTTTGCAGTTCTCTTATGCCACCTCTGAGTTGCCCAAGCTGAAGCAAGCACGTATTCTGCACACACAGCCTGCAGACCAGAGGCCTCTCTTACCTATTCTGATGCTGTGTATTCAGAGCAGATGGTATCCACTCGCTGCTTACTCCAGGCCAACTACCCCTCTAGCTGCCTCTGGATGTTTTAGCTCCTGTTTTATTTCCATCTCGTAACAGCCAGTGATATCTGTTCCCCCATTATAGAAGAAGGAATGAAAGCTCAGAGAGGTTGAGTAGCTCTGCCATGGTCACAGAGCAGCATGCTAGAGCATGGCACTTTCCAGGGTAAGAAGCCCTCAGAGACGTGATTCCTGTTTAAAAGTACGGTAGACTCACTGTGGCTTTTGTGCTCTTCCTTTTCCTCTTTGACCTGATTTGTTTGTAGTACCTGTGACGAGCCTCGTAGAGATGAATATGTTTCCAGAGTAAGGACTCCATCGGCTGCTGTTATCATGACATCCTAAGCCCAGCACTGTGCTCACTTTGCACGTGGCGGTGCAGCTTTGAAAATCTACTCTTGCCACAGCGACATGCGGGCTTTCTGCTAATTGACAGACAGCCGTCAGGTTGCTAAAAGCTGTTGTGATACCCTTGGTCACCACAGGCCACTTAGAAGTCTGTCTTGTCCTGTCCCTTGCAGTTCTAACTTCAAAGTCTGAGCAGGACAGCTTCACCTTACCTGTTCACTTTGACAGGTAGCTCTTCACCAGGCATAGAAAAAAATTTCCCAGAGAAACTAGGACAATAATGGCCGCATGCACACCTCGGCTGTTGGCATGAGACCTGCTGTTAGCTTTGCACGGTTTTTCTCAGCTTTTGTCTCTTGCCTTGTACTTGCTGCTCTCCCTGTATGAATGAATCTAAAATGTATGTTGTTGAAAGTAAAAATGAAAAACATAATACAATTAAGTTTTGATCTTCAGTCTCAATACTTGTAAGTAGGCAGACAGCTCGAGCTCCGCGGGTGAGGCTGACCGCCATGCTGACATTGTGCCATCTGCACATGGTTCTATACCTGTCCCTCCCATGCTGTTGTGCTAAACACAGGGACATGCCAAGACCCCATGATCACATTTCCCTGATCTTCGGTCCACCTCTTTATCAAGTCATAGGAGTCTTTTAAAAAAAGTAACTAATAATGAAGTTGGTTCTTTGACAATTTCACACATTTATAATACATTCTGGTTACTCCCACAGTCGTCTCTCATAGCCTCCCATCTTTCTCTCCCCCTCATCTCTACCTGTTTTTTCCCCAAATCCATGACTTTTCATTTTGGTTCATGATCCATTTAGCTTAACTAGGGCCATTTAGCTAGGTAACTATGAGGCTAGGACTACCATTGGAGCCTGGTGGGGTTATTATCACCAGTGAGTACACACGTGAAAGCAATGGCTCTTCTTTCTCTGAACTTGTCCATAGTCATCAGTGAAGGTTAGGGCCCACTGAGTCCCTCCCCCATCTTTTTCTGACTGCTCACGGGCCCATTCTTAGGCAGACCCAGTGACATCATCTCTAGGAGTTGAACGTTCATGCTCACAATGCATGTACAGTGCTAAGAAGGTGGCATGTTATAGCTTTTATCCTCTTCTGTCTCTTACACTCTTCCTACCACTTCTTCCTCACAATTCTTGAGCCATGAAATAGATGGCATAATTGTCTTGTTTAGGGCTGCACACTCAGTGGTCATTTGTTATCAGGATATTGTATAACCAAAGGTTCCCTGCAGTTTAGCAAAAAAGAGAATGTCTTAGTTAGGTTTCAATTGCTGTGATAAAGACCATGACCAAAAGCAACCCGGGGAAGGGAGGAAATGCTCTATTTAACTTCGGTTTCTGAAGTCACAATCTGTTGAGAGAAACCAAGGCAGGAACTTAAGCAGACAAGGAACATGGAGGCAGGAATTGAAGCAGAAGCCATGAAGGAAGACTGCTTACTGGCTTGCCCTCGATGCCTTGCTCAGACTGCTTTCTAAACAACCCAGGATGAGTTTCCTAGGAGTGGCAACACCTACAGTGGGTTAGACCCTCACACATCAATCATTAATGAAGAAAATGTCCCACAGCTTTGCCTGTGTAAGCCAAATCTGATGGAGACATTTTCACAGTTGAGGTCCCCCAACAATATTTCCAGCTTGTGTGAAGTTGAATAAGAACTAAACAATGCAGGGGGGTTGATTGAGCACACAGCTCTGATTGAGGCTGAGAGTAGTAATTGTCGATGGGAACACATAATATATATTTAGAAGGAAACTCAAGCTCTGAGTCCATTCAACTGAATGACAGAATTAAGACTCCTTCCTAGGACCTATGACCTCACCATCATGAGCTTTTGATAGAATTTACAGTATCGGTATAGATTTCCTCCTGTGAAGCAGGCTTCAGATCTAATCTCATAGAGCAGTTGATTATACCCATAAGTCTTTCATCAACAGTCAAGACCCCAAGAAATACAATTATCCTAACATAATCCTCCAATTATTTTTAAAAGAAACCTACACAAGGGCCAACAAAGCCAGTAATAATTGTGCATGCTAATTTGCAGGTTAATATGACATCTACTTCTATCTGGGACAAGCATGCCTCTGTAGGAACAGGAAAACTGGAAAACCACAACACATTCTGAGGATGACACACCTAGTGTGACCCTAAAGGACAGGAAGGTGGGGAAATGGCAAACATCTTTCTTGTAAGTGGGGCTAAGTCAATGTCTGGGGCATATGCTGAGTTGCTTGGGTGTTGTACTATCTGGGCTCCCAGAAACTTTACAACTGGGCCACCTGGATCTGATCCAACTCTGCTAATGTTTACTGATGTTGTTCGGAGCCTATGGGGACTCTAAAATGAATAAGATTGATTCTGCCAGAAATCTTGAGAAATGTAGGCCCAAAGAAGATAACAATAAAGAACCATAACAAAGGTAGGCTGTGTCGGTTACTCTTAGTGAAGTAGAAAACAGTGTCATGAGATTCTATTCTAATTCCAAGAAGGAGATGGTCATGGATGTCAAGGGGAAGGCTGCATCCGAGGTCAGTCAATCTTACTGTGAATACGTGTTCCTGAGATGAAAGAGCATCAGGCCATCTCAAGCTGTGAGCAAGTCAAGAGGGAACATGCATGGACAGAAAGGCTGGTTCCCCCTGGGAGTGATGTGCTGGATTCAAAGGGCTGAGGAGAGTAACTAGGTTATAGCAGTTCTGTGAGACCTGCCCCATTGTCCTCATCATAGTATGTAGGAGGGTACGGATGGAGGCGTGCCAAGAGCTCCACTGCAGGAGTTTAAATCTGTGGACCGGAAAGAGAAACTTCAGTGTGTGAGCAGTGTTGGGCAGGGGCCAGAGACTCATCAACAGATCTTCCCACCATAATAGTGGGAGGGGGGAACCAATGTCCCAGTGTTGTGTGGGGAGCTGAGAGTGTCTACTGGCCAAACAGGGTTGGGTATGTGGCTGCTGCTAACCAAAGCTTGTTTCTCTAGCATTTGCACCAGGTTTAATGTAGATTACTACATCACTGTTTTTCATTTTTGTGATAGATAAAGACAGCTGTTTTTGCTTGTTGTTTGTTTGCCACATTTTAATCTTGCTGACCATGTGGCTTCTTCCAATTATGTAATATAAACACAGGAGAACGGGATCCTCACAGCTCCTTGGGGCTTGTCTGCCCCTTCTTTGTGGGTGGGAACTGAATACTGCCCTCATCAAGCACACAAAATGGTGAGGAATCACCACTTAGCCTGCCTGTTGATGCGGCTCCCTCCATCCTGCATCCCATGCTCCTGCCTCCGCCCCCACACTGATGCTGATGAGTTTCTCTGTCCCATCCTGTTCCCTTCTCATGTATCCCCTTTCCCCTGCCTGATTCTTGCCACTTGACTCCGTGAAGGCTGAGATTCCACATTCTGCTCCAGGCCATTCCTAAAGAGTATCAAGCCTTGAGGAAAGGTACCTATCAATGGCAGGTGAAATTCTGAACCACCTCAGCTTGGGTCATTAAGTCACTTCCCTCATGCCCTCTGTGTTTGTCTATGTGGGGGTCCTACCCTGCAAAAATGTTGACAGTGATGACAACAGGTTGTCAGACCCCCTAACAAGTGTGATTCCCTGTACTGTGAGGCACCCTGCTGCTAAGATACTGAACTTCAGGAAGTGTGAATGGCTAGAACCTTCATCCTTCAGCCAGTAGCTATACAGGGAAGAGCTAAGCAGGGGCTGGCATACATGGTGACAGTTTGAGAAAAACAGCAGCATTTAGATAGGGCAGATATTGCTTCAAAGCAGAATTCCAACTGGCTTGGAGGCGTTGTGTGAAGACATGTGAATGCACCTGCTGTGTTATCCTGGCAGCAACATTGGGCTTGTTTTAGGCATGCAAGTTCACAGCTCCTGGTAAGACTCTGGACTCTCAGCCATCATGAGCAAACTTCCTGCTGATGTACTTCTGCCCTTGTCAGGCTGCTGGTATTGGGCAGTGAGGTTGCCCAGGGGTATGAAGTGCAGATTGTCACTGGCTTTACTCCTAATTGTGAAGTGGGTCCTTTCCCTTTAGAGGAATTGGGTGAAGGTCTTATGTTTTCTGAAAGATTAGAACAAATCTGACCCTACCATAAGCTTGCACGTTGTGAAAAGCATTGCATTTATTACCTTTCCTTGTTGATAAGACAACTATCTGTCAAAAGAAACTTAAGAGTTTATTGTGGCTCACCGTACAGCTATCAAGCCATGGGAGAGGAGCTGAGGGTGCTTGCTGCATTGCAGCCACACTCAGGAAGCCCAGATGAGCAAATACTTAAGTTAATTTTTTTCTCTTTTTAGTCTATCTGTGGGACCTCAGCTCCTAGGCGGGGAAGAGGCTTACCTCACTTAACCCAATTCCCAGTCATCCTCACAGGTGCTTGTCTTCTAGGTAATTGTAGATCCTTCCAAGTTGACAATTTTATCTGTATACATCATTAAACAAAACTGTTGTGTATTATTTGTGGAACTCTGTGCCCTCAGTGTATGGCTATTGATTTTTAAGTTGTGAGAAGCATTTCCACACAATGTTCTTCAAATGTTACATTTTATGTAGCATTTGGAACAAGATTCTTTTGTTTTCAAGTAAATAAACACTAACTTTTGCGTGTAACAACTACAAGCACAGTTAGCTAATGAAATACTGTGGGGTACTGGTCCAGATTGCTGAGGTATGGCCTGACTTTATGTGTCATGGTGGTCACTGTTTCCCAGCACCTTAGTGTGTTCCCCTGTAACGCAGGGAAAATGGGAGTATCTATCAAAAAACTTTGAAAAACATTACTAAATCAATTTGACTGAACTCTTGGATTATTAGAGTTCTCTGGGACATTACACAGGGCTTAACTCCCTCATAGCATCATCTTTTACTGTGAAAGCTCGAGTCACTTGGAGGTTCTGGTTCTTCATTTATAGACTAGCCTAGTGATGGGCAGACAATGGATTAAACTTCCTCATGACACAGGCATGTTCTTGCTACACATCATGTGAAATGGGCACTACTAGCAACTTATAACCTATTTTTTGACAATCACCAGTTGTCCTTTGGGTAGTCCAAGGATAAAGAAGTCGAGGAACTTATGAAAGCCTTTGGGACTAGACTTCAGATTTCAGGAGTCTTCTCAAGAGGACTTTCCACAGGAAACATCACCATTCCTCAAAGTATGGTCTTAGCTAGGGAATAGTGCCACCCATAATGCAAGCCTTGTCACCTCAATGAATAGAATCAACATAACCTCTCACAGGCATTTCCAGAGGCCCACTGCTGGGGCGATTATAGATTCTGCCCAGCTGTCACGTAGTGCTAGCCATCACCTTGAGAAGTAATCAGCAAGAAGGACTGGGACTGGTGAATCTCGGGAATAGAACTAAGATGCCACAAGAGGAAAGAGACCACTCTTCACTTGTTCTTTCCACAGTGGAAACACATGTTGTAACTCTCTCTTGAGAATTAGCCTACATGTTTTTGAAAGCCAGACCACTATGAGAGCATATTCAGTGATATCAAGACTATTCATAGGAGCTTTTTGGCTACTGCTGGACAGGTATCCACATTAGAGTTTCCTCAACAATCCCAAAACTGCTAATACTTTTGCTCTGTTGATTTTGTCTGTTCTAGGCCTTTTATATAAAAGAAACCAATTGAGGGTTTTTCCTGTATGACCAGCTTCTCTTGGTGTTGTTCCTACATGCCATCTGAGACAGTATACACCACCAGACACTCATTCCTCTTAGTGGCTGAGTCATTGGGGATGCATCTCTGTTCTTTACTACCATCACATTCATCCAACTGCTGTCTGTCTGTCTGTCTGTTTGTTTATAGGTTTATAAATACTAAAGACTGGTCCTTGCATTACCATGGGAGTTCTAGGATTGACTTAATAATTTCATGAATATACATCAGGCATTTTTGACAGACTAGTTAGAATCTTCTGATAAACTTGCAGAGCAAGTTTCAGGATAGCTAGAGCTATAAAAAACAACAACAACAACAAAACTGAAAAAAAAATCCCAAAAACCTTTTTCGAAAAACAAACCAACAAAAACCCCAATAATTTATAGTTTTATTGTAAATACCTCACACCTCTTTCTTCAGTTTATTCTCAGTTTCCATTACATTGGTAATTTGAACAGGATATTTTTACTCTACTTTTTGTTTTGATACTTTTAGTTCTAATTTTTCACAGTATATTTCATGTTACTATATAAAAATATCATTAAGCGAATATCTTATAACAACATAAATTATCTTTAAACTTCTGGAGTTGTGAGTTCAGTATCAAGGCAGTGACACAATTGGTGTCTAGTGAGCACCTATTTTTCTCATAGTGAATAACTGTCTTCTCCTTGTGTCTTCAGGTGGAATGAGGAATTAAGGGGACTTTTCTCAAGACACTTGTAAGGTCCCCCACTTCATGACCTAACTGAAGCCCATCCCTCATATCACCCTTACAGATTGGAATTGCTATATCATGCTCCTTGGAGAATTCACAATTCAGACCATAAAAGTTATGAATAGAAATACAGTTTGTTTTTTATTATGTTATTCTTTTTATCCTCCAAATTTGCTAAACTAATTTTTGAGTTCTAGTCTTAAGAATTCTCTGAATACGAATGTGTTATCTGATAATAGAAATATTTCACTTGCCTTCAATCGGATATACTTTATTTAGTTTACATGCACAGTGGTAGAGTAGAGGTGAAGAGAGCAGGCACCCCGATTTGGGGGAAAACATTCATTGTTCATGATTGACAGTTGTGTAAGCTCTTGGACTTTCATATACAATTCTTCTCATATTGAGAAGTATCTATTCTTCAATTTTCAACCTTTTACACTGAGATGCTCATGTATCTGTATGGCCTTCATACTATTGCTGCTATGTACTACAGTAATTACATTTAAAAATGAAGAACTCACCTTACATAAATAAATTCCTTCCTAAAATAAATCCCATTTGGAAATAGTGTATAACCATTTTTGTATATTACTGGATTTGGTTGTTAGTATTTGTTTGAATGTCCTTTAATATTCATAAGGGTTGTTTTAGTATAGTAAGAGTTATTTTAATATTCATGAGGGTTTCTTACTATTCATAAGGGTTATTTGTCTGTACTTTGTTCTTTCCTAGTCCTATCCCCATGTTTTAGTCTCATGTAATACTGATCCATAAAATAAATTAAAATATACTCTCTCTTCTCTAAAAGTCTAGATGAATTTGTGAAGGATTACTGTTACTTATTCAAATTTTAGGGAAAAAAATGACCAGGGATGTGAGCAAGACTCACGCCTAGCGTATAGACAAGCTTCTGGGTGTTTTGTCATTAGAAGTTATTAAAATATGATTTTGGTTTTAATTTTGCTTTGGTTGAGTATTGAATATTACTCATATTATCTCTTCCCTTTTGAGTAAGTTTCAGTAGCTTCTGATCTCTAAAAGCTTTATATTCCATCTCTGGCATCTATTTTGTTGACACATAGTGGCTCACATTATTCTTTTATAGTCCTTTTTCTTTCAGTAGAAAAACCAGTGCTGTCTTTGCTCATTTTCTTCCCTGGTTTTTGGTGATTTTATGCTTCTTTACCTTTTCTCTTGAGCAGTCTAGCTAAAAAGTTTTAATCATTTCCATAAACATGGGCTTCCTAATGCTCTCTATCCTGTTCTTTTGCTATTGGTGTTTCTTGTCTGATGGGCATTCCCATGGGTTCATGTTTTAAGTCCTTGGTCCCCAGCTACTAGAGCTATTGGCTGGCTGTGGGAGTTTGAGATGTGGTGCAGGTCTTGTGGGTGTAAGCCTCTAGGATTTGGGACTTTGAAGGTGGCATCCACCCCACTCCAGTTCTGACCCAGCTCTCTGCTTCCTGATCAAGAAAACACGAATCCCCATCTTCAAGCTTCCACTGTGTGGATGAAGGCTCTCTGCACCACCTTTTCCACCATGATGGACTGAAAAGTCCTGAAGTCATGAGCAAAAGTAAATGCTGTTTCTCCCAGGCTTTTGTCACTGAAAGAAAAGGTACACTGTTTCAAAGCTCCAAGGTGCCTTTTCCTTTCTTTTATGTTTGGGTTTATTTCATTTCTCTGTGTGTGCGGGGTGGTATTTTGTTACAGTAATCACTCTTAGATAATTGGTTTTGGCTCTTATTTTTGAGAGAGGAAGCAGTTGACTTTTACATCACTTGATATAAACGTCCACCTAAGCCCCGCCCATCCCGGATGCCTTCACTTCCTGCCAGTTTCATTATCGTTTTGTTCTGTTTCTAATTTGTCCTGAGATTTTTTTTTCCCTTGGCTTATAAAGCAGAGCTTCAGTTTCCTTTCATGCATTTACACATTTTCTTTTCTTTCTTTCTCTGTGTTCCTGGTTTCTTTTTAATTTCCCCTCCATAAAAGAGCATACACTGTGTGATTCTAACCCTGTGAAGCTCATGGAGATCAGATGCGTTATCTATCCAGAAGATCCCGGATTGGCTCTTGTGGAGAACGTGGGTTTTGCCATTACTCAGCAAGGCTTGTTGTCAGTTGTGCCTGGTTGTGTTGCAGTGTGGTTTATGGCTTTGTAAGCCAGTTTCTAACTTTGTCCACCGTGAAGGGCAGGTGATGACTCCAGCCATTATTTCTGAGGCTTCTTACCCTTGTGTCTGGTTAGCTTTAGATACATTGCTCATTTCATGTTTGATAGCCTTTGTGATTGTTAGACATTCCTGACTTGAACTCATCACTTAGAATTTCAAAACGTCTTTTTTTTTTTCTATATAATAAAATATTTCCTCATCCATCTATTTCTTCATTGCTAGAAAAGAGACTTCTGGTTGGTCTCTGCTTGCAAAACATGCCATCTCAAGGCTAGCCTTCAGATTATTTTCATCTTTCAACCCAAAGTATATGTTTTTAGATAACATTATAAGGATCCTATTTGAAATCTGTTTTTCCAATTTCTTGATTGTGCTATTTAATTTACTTAAATTTATTACAATTATTGATAAGTTAATATTAAACTTTAAATCTTGGGTTTTTTTTCTGTGCACCTGTCTTTTTTAATAACTTCATACCTGGTTGCCTTGTCTGTGGCATTGTTCATTCCAAGTTATCTTTTTAGGTTTTTTTTTCTTATTTTTTCCTTGTTAAATATAATTTAAAACTTAACTAAAAATCACATAATGTGTGTTAATATTAACAACTTCAAAAGGAGATAAAATTTTTTGCTTCTAAATATTAACATTCACTCTGCATTCTTTGTAATGTTTCTGTCCATCAAATTACATCTTTGTACATGGAAACAATGATTTAAAATTATTGTAATTTATGTTTAAGACTGTTTTACTTGCCTGTATGCCTAGGCATAGTGAGTGCTTGGTACCTGAGCACAGCAGAAGGAAGTGTCAGATCCCCTGGAACTGGAGTTAGGGATGGCTGTGAGTAGTCATGTGGATGCTAGGACTTCAAACAAGGTCCTCTGGAAAAGCAGTCAGTGCTCTTAACCACTGAGATTGATCTAATCCCATATTTTAAAATGTACTGATTTTTTTCTGCTCTTTAAAAATATAGCGGAATGAGAGGATTACAAACGACATATATTTATGCTGTTTTCGTAAAATCTGTACACTCATCTTACACATGTGGTTTTATGTCATTTAATTAAGCATAAAGATCCCCTTTGGTTGTTTCCAGTGGGCAGGCTTTCCAGGAAGTTATCCTCTGTGTTTGCTTACTTGGGATAGGTCAAGGTGTTTTGTTTTAGTTAGAGAAAAATCCAGGGCCGTGTGCATGCTAAGCTCTGCTCTGCTACTGCTGGATGCCATGTAACTGCTCTGCCATTCTTGCATGCTAGGTAATGGCTCTGCTATATTGATCTTCTTAAACTGTGGCTCTCAACTCTACACGAGATCATAGAGTTAAATTTAAGAGTCACAAAAGAACTGGTAACCGTAAAAAGTTTCAGAATGTACAAGGACCAATGACTTAAAATTCAAAGTTTAGTTAATGCATAATGACTATGTTCATGCCAATACGGGCCTATGTTTTGTCACATGACTTCACTTCAGCTGTGCTTCTGAAGGCACAACACATGCAAAGTGGGCTCACTGCACTGTGCACACCATCATGCCACACAATGCCAGCAGATGCTGCCTAGAGCACCTGGGTCAGATCATGTGTGATGAGTAGCAGTGTTTTTACTGCACATACAAAGTTTTCTGCTCTTACAGAAACAATGGCTTAATTACAGAAAACAAAGACTTTTGATGTTTTTCTGTCATTTCTCAGCCTGTGAGTAGCAAATTAAGATAACTTTGGATTATATTGTATTGGAATGGTAGATTTTTTTTTTTTTTTTTTTACAGTTTTCTGACTTGTATTTCATCAAAATCTGCTAAATGAATTTTGGCTTTGGATTAGGACAGAATTTCCAACACATTCTGAAATGGCCCTAAAATATGTCTACAATTTTCTACTACATATTCATGTAAAATGGTATTCTCAACATTAATTATAAATTCAAAATATCCATGAACTCTGGAAAATACTGAAGATGCCCCATCTTCTGTGGTATCAAATATTCAGTTAGGATTTAATTCTTTAGGTGAAAATAAATGAGTTCATACATCTTGCTACTATGCAAAATTGCTTTAATTTCTATATATTTGTTAGCACTACATGTACTCCAAAGAATCATTTTATAATATATTTATTTATGATTTATTTTCAATAAAGATTTGATTTCTTTTTTTAAGATTTATTTTATGTATATGAGTATACAGTTGCCATCTTCAGATACAACACAAGAGGGCATCAGATCCCATTACAGATGGTTGTGAGCTGCCATGTGGTTGCTAGGAATTGAACTCAGGACCCCCAGAAGAGCAGACGGTGCTCTTATTCTCTGAGCCAACTCTCCAGCCTAAGATTTGATTTCTATATCCATTATATACCTATATACCCCCAAATACATACAAATCTTTTAGGGGAAAAAGATACATGAGGATAAAAATAATTTAAAAAGTCCAAATCAAACCCCCTAGTCATAGCTTTCATTTTTAAGAAGAGTTCAGCTAGATGGAGAACTTGAGGGTGACCCAAAGACCTTTTCTAGATGGTCTCCATAGAGTCAAGTGTGATCACATGACCTGCCCTCAGCTGTTTTCATCTGTGTTTTCCTTTATCTTTGACCACCAGGTTGGCCCTGACGTGTCTGGGTATGGGATCCACTTATATATATTCTGATTTTGCTTGGTAATATTCTTTAAAATAAAACTCAATTAAGAAAGTTTTCAGCTATTATTTGTTCTGCCCCCCCCCATTTTTTCTCTTCCCATTTGATTCCCACTGAACACCTAATGACAGACCTAGTGAAGCTCTACAGACTCATTTCCAAGGCTCATTCCATTTCCTTTCCCTCTCTTCCTCCCTCCCTCCTTCCCTTCATTCCTTTCTCTTTTTTCTTTCTGCTCCTCAGACTATGCGGTCTTCTCCTGAGCCCCAGTAAGGATTGTTTCCTTTCATGGTCACTTCTTAACTCCAGAAACTGTACTTGGGCTTTCTATATGTCTATGTGATTTGTTTCTATACTGACGTCATTACTTGGTAAATTGTCATTTTTATCATTTCCTTGAAATATTTTATGCAAACCTTCTTTGATTTTCTGGGGGGCATATTATATCTAACTTAAATGTATGGTCTACTATAAGAAATATTGAATATGTGTCTATTCAATCAAATACTATAAAATGAGTTTATAAGAAGGAATTAAAATCTTAATCTCCCCCACATTATAAAACTTTTATGTAAATGTTTTTAACACACTCATGTGCACACACATGCGTATACACACACACACACACACACCATGGTAAAAATTCTGTATGCACACAAAGAAAGGCCTTGCTGCATTCTTGAATAACTAGCTAGTAGGGAAAGCCTGATGTCAGACTACAGACAATGGGAAAAGACATGGTTACCATCTACATTAGAATAAAAACTAACTGTGTACTTCCTGTTTCTGTGTACCTTCTCTTCCCCTTTGGTGATCAGACACCTCTTGGTCAAGAGTAAAGTCTTGTTTTGTTTAGACACTTTAATTGGAATAGTGGTCTTTATCTTTGCCACCCTGAACTCATTCCCAACACTACTAAATTCCTACCACGAGCTTCCACAGGAAGGTTTGTTGCTGGCTCTCTTTGCTTTTGGGTCACCATCACCGTGCTTTTCTTCCTTGTCTCTACTGATTTTTAAAGTATTTTATGACCAATCTGGTGCAAATTCTCCCCTCTCTGAGACTTGCTTTCATTAGTTGTTTCAATGTTTTTGTTTGTTTATTTGTCATTTTGTCTTACTTGTTGCTACTTATTTGATTGGTGATTTTAGAAATACTGAGTTCTCCACAACTTTCTTTTGTAAGTTCATGGGACTTATCAATTGTTCTGTTTTCAAAGCCAGGCTTCTATATCAGTACAAACTGCTGGTATTCTAAGAATCATGGAAATAGCTTCTTAAATCTAGTGGGTGCCTTAAGCTCTTTGCCAGGGTCATCTATTTGAGAAGAGAGGGGGGCTCTTAACTTTTGGTCTTGATTAGTGAGCCCCAAGGTCATTCCATGGTTAGTTCCCCACCCCCACCCCCCTTTTTTTGACTTTCCTGAGCCAACTCACAGCCTCTTAAATCCCTGGGCAAAGGTTCCAGGCTTTCCCTTGAAGCTACTGGGGAGACTTCTGTTTATCGTATAGAAATCACATCCTAGGGCAGAGAGAAGTTGGCTGCATTCACTGTTGTTTTTGCAGCACCCTGAAGATAGGTCTCCCAGTTCTCTGTTAGAGACTTGCCATGGGACCGCAGGTTCCCAGAAATGCTGAAGCAAACCAATCATACCATATCTCTTTGTTACTTTTATCTGAGTGGCCTTGGCTACAGTCACTCTGCTGAGATAATGGGAACCTCGAGCACCAAACTAAAAGTTCATGGTCCTCACTGTCTCACCAAACCCAGCATCCAATGGTTTCTTTGGGTTAATAGTTCTCATTTCATTCTGTGGCTTTGCAGTCACCACAGTTCTGATGTAGCTTCTTACTTCATTGTTTTTATGGTTGATTTTATTGTCCTGCAAACTCATTGGTTATTTAGTTCTCCAGGTGTTTATAGCTTTGGATTGTAATTCATGACATGGTTCTAGCTACCTTTGAGGCTTATGTGGTCACTAGTGTGATGATTCTACTTAGTGAAACCTTACCTCTCCCACCTGCTGCATTCCTCCAATTTGAACCTCGTGCCTTGGCATGTAGTGTAACAGGTAGCTTCCTTTTTTTCCCCAAGATAATGAACCATAGTCATTATCCTTCCCCCTGGTGGACCATACCTCAGTACCTGCTTCCTATCTCATAAACTCCTCTTAGTTCTGCAGTCTCAAGTAAAGAGTCTCACCCCAAGAGACAGGTGGTTCCTGGGTGGCTAAGTTTGCTGGAACTGTGTGCACAGGTTGAGTATTCAATATGCATGTACCACGCAGGCAGCATGTTTGTGGTATTTTCCATTATGAAGAGGAGTTAGACCATCATGGTATATTCAGTGGAGTGACTGACACACAAAAGGGTGAAACATTGTGTTTCTTCAGAACCCAAATGTTAATGAGTTCATTATTACAGGTTTGAACATGGAATGTTTGGGCATACCTGTGGGGCATTCTAAACAACCTTAGCCACCTAAATTCAGAGACACAGGATCCATTGAAATGATTGGTACACATCTAAGAACTGCCAGCACATAGGGGTAAACAAGGCCTAAGAAATAATACCATTATTTTTGGTGAATGCAATCAATTAGGTTTTAAGACCTCAAAGGAGTCAAAGGAGTTATAAGAAGCAGAACCCACCAAAGATATACAAAAAGGGGCTACAATCAAGGCCTCACATGAGAGCCAACTCAATGCTGAGTGAGATACTGTTCCATTTGTATATCTATTCTACCTCTCAAGGGATGCCTGGCAAGTTTTGAGGAAGGAATCTGACTTTCCAGCCCTGTATTGAAACCCACATACCCACCAACCCACCACGGGTGTCACCTGGAAGCCAGAGTGAAAAACTAAAATGTCCTACTTTGTGACCTGCCACTCCCCGGTGTTCTAGATCTTGATAAGTGCTGCATTTGGAAGTAAAGTGTCCCCACAGACTCTCACATATTTGGTGGGTTGCACCATTTAGGGAGGTTGAGGACATCTTTGGATATAAGGGCTGTCTGGGAAATGCACCACTATATGGGTCGGTTTGAGAGAGCATGCCCATTCAGCTGGAGCTCTCTACTTTCTGCCTCTGATGCAATATGAGCAGTCACACCAAGTTGCCACACGCTAAGCCACTGCTCCCTGACTTGGTGGATTCTACCCTCTCAACCCACAACCAAAATAAATCATTCCTTTATTCAGTTGCTTCTGTGAGGCATGTGGTCAAAATAAGATAAAAGTAGCTAGTCCGGTACAACTCTGCCTTCATCCGAAGCCCCTTGGTTGGTTGGGGTTTCTTCATCTCATGCCTTTTTTAAAATTTTCCATTTGTTTGTTTGTTCACTTTACATCCCAATCACAGCCCCCTTCCCCTCAGTCCTCCCTAACCCCCTCCCTTTCTCTTCTGAGAAAGGGGAAGCTGCCCACCTGGGCACCAACCCACCCTAGAACATCAAGTCACTGCAGGACTAGACTCATCCTCTCCCACTGAGGCCAGACAAGGCAGGCTATAGAGTGTGGATTATGTGAACAAAATCCACAGGCAGGCTACAGAGTCAGGAACAACCCCTGCTTCAGTTGTTGGGGGACCCACATATCTCATGCCTTCTTAACTGTGGGTGTCTGCCTTCTTCAGAATTGTTCCCCATCAATCCTCTATGAGTCAGCAAAAGAGAAACTGGCAGCCTCAACTCTATTCTCTAGGTGCTATATTTCAAAGTCAATATGAGATGAAAGTCCAAGCTATCTCTATTCTACTTTAGTTTTAGCTGATTCTACTTGGGTCTCAGGGTAAAGTCTACATTGTACTAATAATCACTCCCCAAACAGAGCTAGTGTTCCTTTCTCTCTCTCTCTCTCTCTCTCTCTCTCTCTCTCTCTCTCTCTCTCTCTCTCCCACCCCCATGAGCCCCACAGCCTCTGTGCTTTCCTAGAGTGCTGCCCCATGGTTTAGGGCAGTAATCAGTCACTGGTAGCACCTTCCTCTACCTCTAATTCCTAGTGCCCAACTCATCATAAAACATGCAAATCTTGTGGCAATATGACAGGCTCAGTGGATCAATGAGAAGAAAATCCACTCACAGAGGTCTTCGAAGCAGTTCTACTAACTAGGAGCTTGCATTACTGAATGCATTTGGGGGTATGGTCGGTATTAAATATTGAACCAGGGCATCATTCATGCTGGTACAGCATGGTACCACTGAGCTACATTCCATAGCTGTATGCATTTTAAAGTCATAGATTTAGATTTCAGCTACATGCCTTTTATATTAACAGAATTATTTTTCTTTTCAGACCTTTTAGAAATACATATCAACTTTTACATAGCTAGAGTTTGTGATGTTTGGACCGATGTTCACATTTCGATTGCTACAGCATAATTTTTAAAAGCTCCAAGAATAATCTCTTTTTAAATGTCTCCTCTTCCAACTGGTGTTTTTGTTAACACTACTAGTAAAATTCTTGACCATCTCTACATTCTATTAAAATTGACTCATACCTCCTAATGCAAATGTTATCATTTTTGTCTCTTTTGGCCTTCAAAATAATTCATTAAGGGTACAGATCAGAGACATTTATTGTGCCTGGGTATTTAAATAGATGCTGAGTGAGTTTTGTCAGAACACCCTAATAGACACTTAAGAGATAAAACCTGTGTATACTCCGTCCCTGTTTCTTTAGCTTTATCTTCAAATAAATGTCATTACTTGTTGTTCTTTTTCTTAATTTATCTCCACATTAATAAATTAGTGTACCTGATGTTTGGCTGTTTTAACATGTTTTAGGTTTGGGAGAGTTATGCAAGGAACTGCCCAATACCTGATGTCATGGCTAGTTTTATATCAACTTGACACATGCTAGAGTCAACTGGAAGGAAGGCCCCTGTGTTTCCTTGATTTGGGAAGGCCCTGACAATTGTGGGTGGTACAATCTCTGGGCAAGTCCTGGGGTATAAAAGGGAACAGATGAACAAAGCATGCAGAGCAAGCCAGTAAGCAGCTCTTTTCCATAGTCTCTGCTTCAGTACTGCCTCCATGTACCTGCTTTAAGTGCCTTTCCTGATTGCCTTGGATGGCTGAGGAGAAGCTGTGAGATCAAACAAACCCAATCCTCCCCAAGTTGCTTTGGTCATGATATTTTGCCATAGCAATAAAAACCCTAAGACCAAAATTGGTACCGGAGGTGGGGTATTTCTATGACAAACCCACCCATGTGTTTTGGGGAGGATTTGGGTAACATTTGAACTTTGGACTACAAAAGCCATTGAGTGTTCAGAACTTAATAACCTTTTGTGGGAACCTAGAAGGTAATTCTAAGACAAATGCAGATGATGAGAGCTTGGCTTATCAAATTCAGAGATAAAATTGGAGGCTTCTTAAAAGTTATAATGGGGTTGTCTGATATTCTGAATTAAGAGCCACTAAAGCAAAACCTGTACTTTGATGAGACAATTGATATTGGTCATCTGGGGTTGGAGAATCAGCTGTGATTAAAAAGAGACAAATATCACTGAGGTGAAATCTTCAGAAAAGTATTTCCTCAGAGTCAGTGCACAGAAGCTATGGTACAGAGGAGGCCAAGGTTGTACCACCTGGTGAGAGCTGAGCTTGGTAATGTGTAAGTAGCCTAGTGGTACAGGTTACAAAGGGATGAAGGAGTCAGAAAGAGCCTGAAGAGAGACCATAGTGATGGTGAACCTCAGTTGAGATAGAAGCCCCAGGATTGAAGGGGTCATTTGGGTAAGTTGAAGCTTGGCACCATGTGGCAGACACAAAATCCCTGAGAGGAGGCCATGAGAGGCTACTAGTGAGGCTGAAGTTGCTGTGGAGAGCTAGCATTTTGGAAATGCTAGTAGCATGGTAGGATCACAGAGCATCAGGTGTGCCATTGGCCTGAGTCTTTGAGACAAGCTGCATGGCAGAGCTTAAGAAGTGTCACTGGCAAAGGCCCTCTGAAGCCTGAAAGAGTGTGAGTGGGTCCCAGATGTAAAATAGTGAACTATTTACACTGTTGGGTCTAGGCTTTGCATTAATTTTACTTGATTGTGTCTGCTTCCTGAAGTAAGAAAGTATTTAACTTGGTTTTTTTTTTTTTTTTTTTTTTTTAATTCCCAGGCTCCCACAGTTCGGAGACTTTGGAACTTTAGAGATATTGGGTATTTTAGAGAGACTTTGAACTTTGACGGAGAGTCTGGATATTTTAAAAGGACTAAACTTTTAAAGCCTTTACAATTTCAAAGTCTGAGGGGCTTTTAAACTTATACTGTGTTCATATTCTGATATTAATATGAGATCTTGGGGGTGAACAAAAAAGAAAAGGTTATTGTTTAATAGTGTCATATCAATGTGTAAAGCTGACAAGGAATTAATTGTCCTGGATATTTTTATGTCAACTTGACACAAACCAGAGTCATTTGGGAACAAGGACTCTCAATTGAGAAAAAATGACTTTATAATTTTACCTATCAGCAACTCTGTAGGGCATTTTCTTAATTAGTGATTGATATAAGAAGGCCCAGCCAATTGTTAGTGTTAACATCCCTGGAAAGGTGCCCCTATGGTGTAAAAGAAAGCAGGTTGAGCAAGCCAATAAGCATCACTCCCCCATGGTCTCTGTATTAGCTCCTATCTCCAGATTCCTGCCCTACCCTTCCTGAATGGACAGTAAACTGGAAAATAAAATTATCCCATTCATCTCTAAGTTGCTTTAGATCATGAAGTGTTTGAAATGTTGGACTTGTGTCCCACAAGAGCACAGCCCACAGTTCTTGCTCTACACGAGAGAAATGAACTTAGACCAGGAGAACTGGCAGAAGGATGAGAGCCAGGCAGACTTGTAAATATCCCTGTCTCCAGTAGAAAGCTCAAGTTTTGGGGCTTAGAGTTTGAGAGCACTTCTTCTAGAACAATCACAGGCTGCCCCTAGTGATAAAGGACCATTGAATAGCTTTCTTTCCTGTTTGGAGATGAATCCAAAAATATTAGAAGCAAGACGATTCTAATAGTCCTGGACATGAAAAATATAAGGAAAGATCTAAACTGAGCTTCAGATGTCTGAGGGTTTGTTGATGTTGTTGTTTGTTTTGTTTTTTGCCAGTTTTGACTTCATGGCTTACATTCCTAATGTGTTTAGGTAGCAAAACAAAATATTCTAATATTTAGAAATAATTAGAAAACATTATCCCCCAAGATCCTTTCCTTACAAAGCTATGGGATTATTTCCCACAGAGAACAGACAGTAAAACAGACAGAGGTAGACTGGAAGGTAGCAGTCATATGTATAACCCAGGGCAGGGATCCTGGTGTTATCTAAAATATGTCGCCAGGGTAACACTAGCCAAGGATCAAGGAGCAGAAAGAACTCTTGAGGTGGCTTCCTCAAGACACTGTAGATAGATGCTTACACTGTCTGCTTGTTATATAAGGTGGATGCTTAATTGTGAGAGTTCGTGAGTAAATTCACCCTGAGGACACAGAAAGGCAGGTGTATTACTGACTGAGGGAGGGAATGGATACAGGTGAGAAGAGGGTCTAATACAAGCATGACTCATCCGTCATCCAGCAGTGTCCTCTCTACTTTGGCGTGTTCCTTAGCATCTGCATGTTGTCCAATGCAACCCCTATGCAAGACATGGGTTGCTAGGTATGCTCAGAAGGTGCGTGCTGGCAAGCATTCTCCATCCTCTGTAGTGAAAGCTAACAGTAGGTACTCCATCCTTGGACATCCATAGAGCTGCATTCATTTATTTAGGAATTTGGAGATAAGAATCCAAGAAGAATGGCTAGCACACTTGAAAGTCTTTCCCTCTGGGGCCTCAAAACAATGAGAATACATATTATATTGTCTAAAATCAGTGTGTTCTGTCATTCACTGCAATGGGCTAACAGAAGTCACAGTTTGTGCAGCTGGTGCTAGACTCTTTCAAGTTCTAGGATTCATTAGGAGTGTGTCCTGGGTCCCAGGCAGGGTAAGTCCATCAGGTGAGCAGAAGGAAGAAGAAGAATACAGCTCCTGCTTTCTCTCTCATGTGAGAGTCTATGGAGGGCTGTAGCATCCCTCCAGGCTCATCCATCTGTGAATAATCGTGTTTGGCAGTTGATACATTCTGGCTCCTCGGGAGCAGAGCGCGCCAGCAGGAGCGATGAGTTCCTGGCTTGGGTTGTTGCAAGAGGTAGTTTCCTGACTGTTGCCATGTTAACAAAGGTGCTAAAATAGCTGTTTCAAAGACACTTAAAACTGAATAGCCTAGATATGTCTCCCACTCAAACAGCAATCTTGGTCTTCTATTGGAGCTGTGGCTTGCTTGTGACTGTGACTTCCCATGGAGACCAGACCACAGTGCTCATGCAGCCACTCAATGGGCTGTGCCTCAGCCAGGGAACTCCACAGTCAGTCTGCAGTTCTGATGTTTCCTTATCACATGACACATATCCTGATACTGTTTAAGCCACAGATTTATAAAGCACACTGCCAAACGTACAAATAACCAGGAGCCAATTGAACCCAGAATTATCTGCCCCATCTCTCTGAATTTCAGCCATATGCTCAGTGTGGCTGTTAACAGATATGTTATGTGTGCATGTGCGTGTGAGCACCCACACTCATGCATGTGCAGGTGCACATTCAGTGCATGCATGTGGAAACCAGAGAACAACCTCAGAGACCATCCATCTAGTGTGTGTGTGTGTGTGTGTGTGTGTGTGTGTGTGTGTGTGTGTGTGTGTGTCAGTGTATTTACAGACCTAGAAGTGCAGATTTTCCTAGTCTGGATATAGAACAAATCTCAGAGAGCATCCTGTCTCTGCCTCCCAGCTTTCCAGCATTTTTTAACATAATGTTTTTTTGGAGGTCAATCATTGGTCCTCACTTGCATAGCAAGCACCTTACCCACTGAACCATTGCTATAATCCCTTTGGTTGTTTTTATATTAAAGAGAACAGTCAGATTAAATATACATTGCAGACCAACTGTTTGTTGTACACCAAGCTTAAAGACTGGAAAACCCCCAGTTACATTATACATGACAAGGACTTGCAAATATCAGCCTGGAGAAGAGTGTTCTTCACTACCTACCTTATCCTTTAGAGAAAAAAAAAAAAAGATTTAAAAGGAGCAAAAGAGAGGACTATGAGAAGGAAGAAGGGAAGAAAGAACAGAAGGAGGACAGAAATAAACATATCTGCCTTTCTTTAGCCCTCGAAGCAAACATTTTAGATGAGTTGTCTATTTTCAGTACGAGATATATTACCAAGTTTGTATACCTCAGTATAGAACAAACCTAAAGAACAAAATACACAGTAATCGATACTTTTCTGTTGGGACAAATAATGCTTATTGACCACATAGCTAATTTTAAGTCAATTATGCAGCAATGCTCTTGTTAAAAAGGACAGTACTTTTTTCTTATTATGTCATGACTATTAATAAAAATTGAGTTTTGAATAATCTTAACCATTAATAACTCACTGGCCTAAAACTACGTTTTTTCTTAGAGTTACTGCTTTATCATATGTGGTGTGAAGGAGTTTGTGACAGTAAACAAGTCACCTCAAACATCCACTGTGTAGACCTACATTTCTCAAGAACTCTCCTTCACTGCTCCCAGCAATCGATAATTGCTAACTGCCTATATATCAACGGGCTCAATCCTACACAGGTCTCATTAGGGTAATCACAGCTGCTGAGAGTTCAAGATAGTGGCACCCATGGCATGCCTAGATGACAGCATTTCTCCATGGCATCTACTTTGATGCCTTCAATCAGGGATACCAGGGACAGAGTAGTGCCCTCTCTGCTGAGCAACAGTCTTGACGCAGGGTAGCGAAGTCTGTTAAGTCCTGTAGGATTTTTGTGGACCTACAGATCTTCTGAAGAGAGAAAGATGACTGCAATCATAAGACAGGGTGGCTGCTATCCTCCCATGGTTCCCAGCATCTTCCCTGAGATGCCCAGCACCCTTTCTGCAGCACTCAGCATGGCCCCACTGTCCCTGAGCACATGTAAATCATGATTACATTTGCTGTCATTTCAGCATGAGTTATATGGCTTTTTTCCTTCTCTGTATCAACACTCAGACCTTTTCTTGGTCACCTTCATGTGTTGAAGGTCCCCTAGGAATCCATAAAGAGCAGTGGACCTCTTGGCCTTAAGTCTGTAGGATTTTTTGAAAAGAAAAGGAATGATCTACCCTCCCTACAGAGGACAGTGAGACCACATAGTAACAAGATATTTAAAATCATTTTTCAAAATGCAAAGTACTATTGTTATTGTTACTAATCCCTAGTGTGAAGAATAGAAGCTGTGTGTGTGTGTACATGTGTGTATTTTAAGTATATAGGAGGTTGTATGCATGTGTATATGTGTGCATGTAGACGCCAAAGGTCACTTCAGGTATCATTCCCCAGGATGCTGTCCATTTTGTGTGCTGAGATGACCTGGAACTCTGTGATTTGTCTAGACTGACTGAACTTCAAGTACTGATGAAGTCTTCCTGTTTCTATTTCCTGAGCACTGGGATTACAGGCATGATCCATGATGTATAGCTTTATGATTTAGAGTCTGGGGTCAGACTTGGGTCTTTTCACTTCCAAAGCAAGTGTTTTACTGACTGATCTATCTCCTCACTCCAGGGAAAAAAGTATTCACTCTTCTTAACAAACCAGCAAGGAGTTGGCTGAGTGTCTACTGGGAGCCAGACATTGTGCTGGGCTGTTGTAATTAGAAGTGTGTTGGGCAGCAGGTACTAACATGATACAGATAAAAGTGGAAGGCAAAATCCCTGTCATAGAAGCTCAGATGAGAAGTTGATAAATTAGAATTCATCAAAAGTATAACATTTCCTCAACAAAGAGCCCAGATAAGACACAGAAAGGAGAAGCAAAGGACTGGCACAATATTTGAAAATCTTGGTACTGAACCACAACTAAGCATGTAACACACAGCCAGCTTTTGAAATGCAACAGTTTAAAAAAAAACTTGGTAAGAATGGACAAAGGCAGGGACTTATATGTCACTTAAGATGATAGACCACGCAATGCTCAGTCCCAGAATCTATGAGAGAATGGGGGCTTAACCCAAGGAGGCACCACACACCACCAGAGTGACTGTTGGTTAGAGAGCTGTTGTATCACACTTGGCAGAACCAAAGAGATGCAGTAATGGTGGGTGACTTGCTACAGCCTCGTGGAAAACCTTTTAATAGTTCCCTCATGGTACCTATGGAGCCCACTACAGCCTCTTAATTACTGACTTGGAATATTCCCAGAAAAACAGAAACATATTCACCCACAAACTTACTTGAAAATGTTTATATCAGCTTTGTTTTGGAGAACCCCAGACAAGTATTACCACACGTCCTTCAAAGGACGAAGGACTAACCATGGGACAATATGTCATGGGACACTGTTCAGCCACGGAGAAGAAAAAACTGTCAATGAACAAAGCAACCTGGGGAGTCTCCAGAGGAAATTGCTAATTAAGAAAAGCTACTTCTGCGGTCATGTAGTGTAAGACTCCATTTAAAACATTCTTGGCATAACAAACACAGAAACACTGGTATCATTCCAGGGACTTGGGGGCAGAGGTGACAGAAGCTGAGAGCAGGGCTTGCTATAAAAATGTAGCCCAGTGTCCTTGAGTGACTGGTGTTTGACATGCTGACAATATCAGTGGATGCTCTACCTACACATGATATAGTGCTATAAAACTGTACACACAGGGTTAGCCAGATGTCTGTCATCTTTCCACCTATGTAGCAAAATCTTTAGAACCAAAACTTAAAAGGGAAAAGGTGATTTTTTTCTGACTCCCAGATCTAAGTTCACTTCAAGCCCTGGCAGAAGACTGCTTCAAGGCTTTGGTGGGTGTTGGATGAAATGAAGGGGACAGGAGGCAGAGTAAAAGGAGCCAGAATATAGCTCCCTTCAAGGTCACCCTGATCTAAGGGTGTTTTGCTAGGACACAGCTTCCAAAGTCTATAGCATCTCCTAATAGGGACACACTGAATATAATACAACATGCACACTGGCGAATTCTCAGTAGCCAAACTATGGCACAGACAGACAGACAGACAGGCAGACAGGCAGACAGACAGACAGGCAGACAGACAGACAGACAGACAGACAGACAGACAGACAGACACACACACACACACACACACACACACACACACACACACACACACACAGAGCAAATTCTTAGCAGCCAAACTATGGCACATACAGAGACACACGCATATACTTCATAGTTAAAGGAAGGGGAAGACAACCCAGTGCTACTCTGGGTAGATGATACTCTGTAGTTTTGCAAGTTGCAAGGGATGGAGAAGAAAGGGCAAGTGAGATCCCTGTGGCATCCCTTCTAACTGCATCTGAATCTCTTCTGTGCCAAGATTCTCTTCTGGGAATCAAGAGAACAGAGGAAGGGAAAGAGTGGGGACAGTTCGCTATGTTGCTTGTTTCTGCTCCCTGTTAAACACTGCACTTAGAGCTCATCCCAGGATCCATCAGAAGTGAGCATACAGTATATGGGGCAAACAGATACTCTTCACACACCCTTTCCAGTAATACTAAGCAGCTGGGCAAAGGTGGGGTTTTATATGATCCTGCCAATTTTCTTATGAATTTCTACATGGTAATAATATATTAATCAAAACATGGTATGTAGGTATGTATATCCTAATACACAGACATACACACACACAGAAAAAGTATCAAGAGCTCCTGAGGTTGGGCCAGGTAGCCTACAATCCATTTGTCACAGGACACTGTCCTCTAAGCAAATGACCCTCTACCTTCATCAGATCAGTTGTGCCAACTTGCAGGCTCTCATCACCATCTGTCTTGTTGACTGTTGACATCTCTCATTAGAAAGATGGGCTGGGGAAAGTCATTGAACCTTCACTTAATCTTCCAACCCCCCATCCCAGCCATGTGTATGCAACTCTGCCCTAATTCCACATGGCTTTGCACCTCTGGAGGTACTTTCTGGGGAAGCTCATCTGAAGAGATAATGGCATCTGAGAGGCAATGGGGAAGCCATTATCAAAAGTAAATGAAAACTTTCCACTGTAGCTGCTTTGGGGGTCACCCACTCACCACATGTTCTGTGAGTAAGCCCAATATAACTCATTGGCCTTTGTGCAGGTTAGTTATTGTCAACTTTGAACAGTTAGGGTCATCTGGGAAGGAAACCTTGATGGAGAAAAATGCTTTCATCAGCTTGGCATACACTGAGTCTATGAGGCATTTCCCTGATTATTGATTGATGTGACAGGGCCCAGGTCACCTTGGGGGTAGTGCTACCCTGAGGCAGGTAGTCCTGGGTTGTGTAAAAAATCAAGGTGGACAAGCCATAGAAAGTATGCCGTAAGTATCAGTCCTCCAATGGCTTCTGCTTTAGTTCTTGACACCACGTTCCTGTCTTGGCTAAACCCTTTCCTTCCACATTGGTGTTGGTCATCAGCAATAGAAAGTAAACTAGGACAGTTCCCTAGGGAAAACTTCAGTAGATTGTCATGCTGGCTTGTCACTGGGTCCTCCCAAGGAAGAACAAAGTGTTGTTTATGTCTCCTCAGGGAAGGAACTCTCACATCATTGCTCTGTGGATTTTTCTTCTACAGCTCAGAACGAAGCCCATGAAGGTTTGGGTTGGAAAAAAGAAGGATTGAAGACAGGGCCTTTGTCCTGGCCACCACACTGACCTCCTCTCCATGGCTCTCCTGCTTAGAAGGGTGTGCCTCCAAGCCTGTGTGCTCAGAGACTATGAAAGGGTTGAGTTGCAGGTCACCTGATAATGGCAGGCAACAGTCTGGAACACTCTACCACAGCTCCCACAAAGAGCTAGAAATTACTGCCAAGCCCCTCCTGGCAAATGAAGGGTCAGTTTAGGGCTCCAAATATTCTTTTCATTTTTATCCACCAAATACTATTTTACAGATAAAATCACTTTAATGAAAACTTTTAAGTAATATAAGAATATTACTTATGACATTACTGTGTTTCTTCTTTTGATCTGTCAACCTGCCTCAACCTGGAGTCACCAGTCTTAATGAATGAAGAATTGTCTAGATTAGGTTGGACTGTGGGTTTGTCTGTGGAGTATTGTCTTAATGTTAACGGATACAGGAAGACCCACCCTGAAAATGGCATTCTCTAGAGTGGCCACATATTTCATGGGCTGGGCCCTGAGCTGTGTAAGTGTGAACAAAGCATCTGGCTGAGCATAAGCGGCAGCCTGCTTGCAGTGGGGCGCCTGTTTCTCAGTGCTGTTTACTGTGATGTGATATGACTAGCTGCTTGCAGGACTGTAACCTTGTAGCCTAGGAGTATAAGCAAAAAGAAGTTCTGCCCCTTGGTTGATTTGGTCATAATATTTTACCACAGCATCAGAAATTAAACCAGGACACTTTTATTTATGTATTTACATATACATATACACACACACACACACACACACACACACACACACACACACACACTCATACACACACATATTTGGCTTTCTTTCAAATCAGCAAATAACAAACTCTTGCAAGATATTTTAGAGGATGTGACCGCAGGCAGGGTTACTATCCTCTGAAGTGAAAATATGATCTATGCTTCTCCAATTAGCCTTACGGTCCATCACACTATCTCAATGCTTTTTAAGCCAATTACAAATAACTCTTGTAGCTAGTTTTGTTGCTATATGATAGTTTTATGCTATCTTCCCATTGCAATGTTAATTTAACTTGTTTCTTAAAGGTATTTTTCTATAAAGAATGATCGATCAGAAATCTGTTGTGATATGGGGGGTAGTGTCACCCTCCCCTCACAGGATGTCTGTGTGCTCAGCCCGTTATACCCTACTACTCATTACAAATGTTGTGCCAGCAGCACTGTGTCCTGATAATCACATCCCTCATATAGGATTCTGTTTTACTGTGACTATCAGCTCACTATCCTGCTTCTCTATTCTTCTCTAGAGTGGCCACATCTGGTAGAAGAGGAGAAGATGTAGTTACTGAGTCCAGTCCAGTGTTTGTGTCTCTCGCATTGTCAACAAAAGAAAGGCTCCAGCTGGCCCCACAGACATATGGATATTCCAGGAGCCACGTAAAGGTAACGACCTGCCAGCCTTTCTGTGCCTGACATAGGAAAGATGTGTACATCTGCCTTAAAAGTTGTTGATTTGAACAAGCATAAAAGTATGTTTGTGATTGGAGGGGTTTTAATTTGCTAAACAAATCACACTTTAACCTTAATGACAAAGCTGGGTATGAAGTTGGAGGCACGCTTTCTGTTGCTAGATCAGGACCTAGGAGTTCTCTCTGATCCAACTGTGGACTTAAAGGGAAATGTCTTGCCATTAACAGGACTGTCTACTCTTCTTCAGATATGCAGCACCGCCTTGGTGCTAACTCCTGAGAAGTTGGATCTGTTTCCATTTTTAGTTCTGCTCAGGGCTTCCATTGTTTAAGAAGGGAGTGTTTGTATTTAGGACCTCACTGCATAGAAAGGATATCACAATCCTTCATTGTTGATGGGTCTTTCTGAGTGCTATGAGAACCTGCAAGCTGTCTCCTTTACAAAATTCCAGGTTACCAGAGCTTCTGTCAGAAAAATGAACTGTAATAAAATAACACAGTATAGCAGGAAAGTTCATCTTAGCTGTGTCTAGACACATAGCTCAGGAATTCTGAAAATACTCACATACGTGCATGGCCTTCAGCATCTATTTTCCGAGTTCCACATATCTACAAAGCTCACCTTGACACCCACCAAGCATCAGCTCTTCATTTCCTCCCAAGCAGCCTTCATGCCTCCTCCTGGCCCTAAGATTTTGGGCTCTCGGAGTCTTTGTATGGGTAGGGCCATAATGCATCTGTCTAGCCATGACTATGCTATGTGCTATATGTCAGAATTCCCTCCCTTCTTAAGGCTGAATGATATTTTAATAGTCTTATCCCTGGATACACCCATGTTTCCCTGCCTTTCATCTATCAAGACAGATGCTGTTGTTATCTCAGGATGGAGAAATTTAGGTTCAGGTCACTGTTTTTTTTGTTGTTGTTTGTTTTTTTGTTTTTTTTTTTTTAAGTCTGGATATGTCTCTGTAAGCAGAAGTGTGGATCACATAGATCATATGGTGTTTTTACATTTGTGAGGATTTCGTAGTTGGTATAGCATTTTATACTCCCCTGAGTATAAACTCCCCTGAGTTTTCAACTTATCCATACCCATATCCATCATAATGAGTGTAAAATGGTGTATCACTGTAGTTTTGATTAAAATTTCTATAAAGATTAATGGTGTTGAATATGTTACTTATTAGGAAATTGTATTATTTTAACCAAGTACAGGGGTTTGTGCCTGGAGAGACCATGTTAGTTAGAGAGACTCAGGCAGGAGGATCAGTATGATTTTGATGTCAGCCTGAGTTATACACTGAATTTCAGACAGGTCTTGGCTACAGAGTAAAGCCACATTTCAAAACTCAAGAAGGAGGAGAAGGAAGCAGAAGAGGAGAAATTTTTATATCCTTTTGTGGAGATATAAAATTTTCTTTAATTAGGGCATTTTTGCTGTTGAGTTGTAAAAATTCTTTATATGTTATAAATATACAAAATTTTATCAAAAATGAATTTTAAGCACTTTTCTCTCATTTTACAAGTGGTATTAACTCTATTGATACTATCCATCAAAACATCAAAACTCTACAATTTAAAAAATGATACAGTGCAGCTTATACAGTCTTTGTTCCCTGTACTTTTGGCTTCATATTCAAGACTCATCAGGTTTGGTGTCATGAAGTGACTCTTCTATACTATTCTAAGGTTTCACACTGTTAGAACGTACATTCCTGTCGTGATCCCTCAAACAAACGTTGGTCTTATTATACACTTAAGGTGAGGATCCAGCTTTATTCTTCTACATGTGGGTTTCCAGCTTTCCTAGCGTCATTCATTGAAAAGACTTTCCCTCCTATCTTGATACTTTGTCAAATATCATTTGGCCTTGTATACAAGGTTGGGGATCAACTATTTGTCCCAGAGTCTTTTGGGATTCTGTGTAGATTTTAGAATAGTTCTTTGAAAATGAGATTTTGAGAAGGATCACATTGAGTATGTGAGTTGCATGGCTATGATTCTTAATTGGGTATATACACTATTTTCACTTTTTTTAGTGATGAGTTTCATACATTGCAGTTCGTACATGTAGCATGGCTTTAATTCCTTTTCTCAATCCAAAAAAATAATATTTATGCTTTATTACCTACTTGTTCTTAGTCTAGCTTGGTAAACAATAAGCTATTCAAAAACGAGCCTGAAGATGTTCTCTGTTTGTTGCTAATGGGGTGGTTGGGGCTGGTGTGAAGGCTCCACAGAATCTCTACCACTGCAAGAACAGTGTTCATCATAATAAAATAGACACTTCCAAACACAGGTGTCTCCAGGTCATAGAGCATCCTTCATGACCACAGTCAACACTACCGTGAACAGAAGCTTGGGTGAGGGAGTACTTGTATGCACCTGTCAGCTTTCACGTGCTGAAGTTATATAACCCTACGCATACTCAGCCCCATGCACAACTACCAATCTCACAGAAGGGGGGCACCTGCTATTCTCACCCAAAGTGCAGAAGGCTCCATTAATGTAGCAAGGAGCCTAGGACAGTCTTTAGGAATAACTCAGGAATATATGAACCAGCCTGAATGGATGAATGAAGGAGGTGGTTGCAGATTCAGTTTCAACATCTGTCACCAACTCCAAGTAGCCATTATATTTCAAACGTTAATCGAAATCCATTTCCAGTTTAAGAAATACATTCAGATGCTCAGCAGGCTGGTGCATATCTGCAATCCTAGGGTTTGGGAGGTGGAGGCAGGAGGACCAGTTCAGGCCAACCTTAGCTATATAGTGACTTTCAGGCCAAACTGGGCTATATGAGATCTAACAAAACACACACACACACACACATACATTGGGTTCAGGTCGCTTCTGTGAAGGTGCTGGGGTAAAAGCCTGTGCTCGCAGTGTCTGTACCTATTTTCATGGTTGCAACAGTGCTAGGAATTTTCTTGTCTCTTGAGATGTAAAAATAAGTAAGAGGAGACTACTGCCTCAAAGGGCTCCTGAGCAATCCATAGAACAGGATGCAGAGAGTGTGGGACTCAACTTGTTTTCTGGTTAGATCAGGAGTTCATTCATGTCATACCACATCAGTAAGAGGTCAGTATAGGATGAGTTAGGACAGCAATGCAATGAAAGTTACAGAGCTTCAGTACATCCGTCTCAACTGGAGCACAGAACAGATCCATCTCTCCAAAAATGTATGACAGGTCTGTCCATACTCTCATCTGCTGGTCACTCCATCTACCCAGGGTCCACACCATGGTTGATTCCCCCGGTGCTTTTCTTTCAGCCCTACCTCAGTCAGTAGGGGGATCAGGACTTCTGGTTAAGTAGACATATTATATTGTCTATGCACCAATCCCACTACTTTCAAGGTCTCTCACTTCTCACTGTGCAGTCCTCCAGTCCCTGGCCTTGTCTGTCCATGGCAGCTAACTTCTTTGAGTATCTCTACATAAGGACTTTAGGCCTATTCTTACAGGAGACATAAAAGTGCCAGAGAATGGCATGTAGACCAAGAACATTTTTCCAATCCTCTCATGTCCCACTTACCACTGTGATTGCTGAGCTATGAACACCTGTGATGTCCTGCAGCTGGTGCAGAAGAAATCCAATTCACTGCACAGTTCCCAAGTAGGAAGCTCACTGACCATTCCATTTCCATACTAACGATATGACTGAAAATAAAATCAATATCTGTTTCTGGAGACATGCATGGACTGCATTCTGAATGATGACAATTTTAACAGGGATCTCATGCCCAGAAGAAGAAATCCTGACTTAGCTCCAGGTTTATGAACCAGTAATCCTCTCCAATGAGAGGAACTTCCAACAGTCCAGCACAGTTTAACTCAGATCCATTCCTTCAAAGCCTTAGTTGGGTGTGAAGGGGTATGCCAAAGTCAAATGAGATGACTTTCATCTAATCAGCTGCAAAAGGAGGTAACAATAGCTAGACATGTATTAATGCCTGCTGTGCCAACCTTGTATTAAATGTACTGTTTAACTTACTTTATCCTCAAAATAACCTGTGAAATTATAGCTTCTCACCTACATTTATAAGCATGACTTACATTAGAGCAAGGTAGTATACAGTAGTGTATAGTAGTCTGAACTTAGAGATTATAGGTGAGGACATAGCCTAAAAAGGATTAGACATACATATGCATTTTACCTTGAAACACATGTCCCTGACTACTGCACCACACCACCAAGCTGTGCAAAGCCAGGTGTCCTGGTCATTTGAATGTGTTTATGTGCATGTGTATGGATTGTGCTTCTGCACAGAGCTTGCAAAACTGCTGAGATGATGCTCAATCAGCAGTCTCACTGAGTGCTTCAAGGTTGATAACAAGAGGTTCTTGTTTATTTTTGTTTGTGCATTAGAATTTGTTTTCTTTGAAACTGTAGTTTGTCTGTCTTAGTATTTACTATGTAGCCCAAACTGGCTTTGAACTCATGATAATCCTCCAGGCTCAGCCTCCAGAGAACAAGATTATGGGTGTCCTCCTTCACCACTATCATAGATTTTTTTTCTTTGCCTAGAAAACAACCTAATAATTATAATTTTGAATCCTGCTTTCAGGATCCTCACTAAGTCCTTTTCAAGTGTCCATCATGATTCATTTGTAATGCTTTATTTGAATTCTTGTGACTTCGTTACAATCATAAACTATAAACATTACAAAGAGTTTAAAATACATAAACTTGTTTCAGCTTTGATTTTCCTGGAATTTATCTTATAAAACCATAGAAATTTGCCTTCCTCATGACTTGCATTTTTGAGGTCATGGGCTACCAGCCTTCTGGAAAGTAGACCACACACTTGCCATTCCTGTCCTCCCTGGAGTATGATACAAACCACCCTCTGTGGTATTCGTTACTTCCCCTGAGGACAATGAAGCTGTAGCCCATGGATGTTTGAATGGAAGCAAAGCTGAGAAGTAGGCGAGGGCACCAGGGCCCGTGCATGTTGGTGGTGGATGGGAAGCTCAGAGAGCCACATACTGGAGGGGATTTACATAGCTAGGAGATAGAGGGCAGATGATCAGCAGAGAGAGGTCTTGCTGAGTGAGTGTCCTGTGGAATGGAGCCTATGACCTAGCTCCTCAGGAAACTTGCGTGAGCCTGGGGGAAAAAAGATTCCCTAATGAAGAAAAAGACGCATAAACAAAATTAGATGAATGTGTGAGGAGGAATAAGTAGTATAAAAAACAAAAAAGAGCGGGTGCGTCACTGCTAAAATCTGTGGTGGGAAGAAACCTGCCCTGCTGGGAAATTGCGTCCAAGAAGTTAAGCTAAATACTGACTTGTTTACTGTTTTCATATTCTTTCCATAATAATAGTTTACACCCTCTCCTTGGAACCTAATTTTTTTTGACAGAAAGATTGGGTACCATCTTTCTACTAGGGATCAACTGTTAGTAGTAGTTCTAGAGAAGAATATCCTGCTGAAATAGCAAGTACCATATTCCATTTCAGGATCTCTCTCTCTTTCTCTCTCTCTCTCTCTTTCTCTCTTCCCCTCTCTCTCTCTCTCTCTCTCTCTCTCTTTCTTTCTTTCTTTCTATTTTTTGTTATTCAATCATTCTTTTTTAATTGGATATTATATTTACATTTCAGATTTTATCCCCTTACCCTATTCCCCCCCATGCAGAAACCCCTCTATCCCATCCCCCCTCCTCCTGTTTCCATAAGGATGTTCTCCCACCTACCCCCCCCCACCTCCCCACCCTCAAATTTCCCCCCACTCGGTGTCCAGCCTTCATGGGACCAAGAATCTCCTCTCCCACCTATGCCTGACAAGGCCATCCTTCCCTGCATACACAGCTGGAGTCATGGGTCTCTCCCTATATGCTCCCAGGCTGGTGGTTTAGACCCTGGGAAGCTCTGGTTGGTTGGTATTGTTGCTCTCCTCATGGGGCCACAAACCCTTTCAGCTCCTTCAGTCTTCTCTCTAACTCCTCCATTGAAAACTCTTTGATCCGAACAATAGTTAGCTGTGAACATCTGCCTCAGGATCTTTCAGTTAAGTCTTCTTATCTGTTTGCAATGCTTCCCTTTATATGAAGTCAACCAAATTGACCCTTTCAAAGTTCTGTCCAAAAATAGAAACATGTGGCCATGGCCTGGGCAGCCCACAGTGGCCAGGCCTGAAGAAAGTCACCTAAGCACCTGCTGCAGGCACCATCACAATAAAGATGGAGTACACGGTGGAGAGATGGAAGAAAAAGTGAAGAAGTGCTTCATACATTGTAGAGAAAGATGGAACTGGAATCTAGACAGTAGTGAGGGGCAGGTGAATATGAGGCGGCCATGGCCTGGGCTGCCACCAAGGGCCATGTCTGGGTGTTGATGTCTATGGCCCAAGTTACCACCAAACGCCAAGTGGATGTCCATGGTCTGGTCTGCCACAGGAGATCATGTGACTCTCTGAGAGCTGTGCTGCCTGGGAGTCACATGCTGATCTGAGTGGCCAGCACTACCACCTGAGGCCATGGAGACATAGGGACCCATGCTGCTACCATGGGTCCTGTCTGTGGCAGCCAGAGACTATGTTGATGACCCAGGACTGTGTTACCACCAAAGGCCATTCAAATGTCCCTGGTCTGGACTACCATTGGAAGCACTGTGCTGAACTGGCCCAGCCCTTCCCTGGCCACCACACTCAATAGAGCTAGCGCATTACAGGAGACCCTGACAACTGGGGAACAAGTGAGCCAGCCCCAAGGGCAAGAGTATGGGAGAGCTAGCACTGCCCCTAGTCTGTTTTGGGGTGGCTTGGGTAAAGGAGAGATGCCCTTACTCCTCACTGCCTATGGCAGGTAGAAGAGCTGGTCCTGAGGTCAGAGACCGGCAAAGCTGGCTCTGCCCCTCATTGGCTGCAATACTCAGGAGAGTGGGACCTAAATCTTACCTGAGCAGTACGGTACAGCTGGCCCTGGAGGTAATGGTGTGCATGAGCTGACCCAAAGCACATGGGAGCAGGAGAGCTGACCCTCCTCCCCCCCCCACCCCCACATACACAACACTAGTTGTGTCATTGGGTGAGCTAGCCAGAGATGTGCTGGAGAGCTCACCCTGGTGGTATGAGTGCAGGAGAGCTAATGGGCTGACTAACTCAGCTACCTTCCAGGCCCAGATCCAGGGCTTTGTGTTGGCCCACTTCAACACTTACCCCATATATGATTTGCTAGAGTGCATGAAAGGGTCAGTCCTGCAGATCCAAATTTGCAGGAGCTCTACAACACATGGCAACAGTATATCCAAAAGGAGTTCCTGTGAGCATCCAGTATAGACAGTGTAGCAGAAGCCAGAGGCATTGAAACAGACTGATAACTCATTGCAATAAATATTTGCAAGTAAAGATTTGTGGACAAAAGGGAATACTATGTGACACACTATGACACTCTACAGTTTCTACAACAAGATTTATTTTAAATTTTATCTTCTTTTCTTTTCTCTCTTTTTCTTTTCTTTTCTTTTCTTTCCTTTTCTTTTGTGGGTAGGTTGCAAGGGCTGAGGGTGGCTATGAAGGGATAGGAAGATGAGTAGGATTGGAGTGCATAATGTGAAATTAACAAAGAATCAATAACAAGTTAAAAAAATAGAAACATGTAACTTGGTTCAGTGTAAGAATTATTGTATGGCACTTCTGCCAAAGAATGTTTAGGGAAATATACTCTTTTTCTTTGCACCTGTGAAGTCTATCGTGCGCGGTCAAATTGTCCAGAAGTTTCTAGAACGATCCTTGTTGGGCACACGAGTGTCTAGATGCATAGCCTACTTTTCTTTTGGACATACTCTAATGCACAGGATAAAACCTATGTTAGCCATACCCCATATGATGCCTTTATAAATGTGGAGACCCATATCCCATATATACACTTAGGCAGAAACAAAACTGGTTGCTCACTGACCGCCAGTTAAGTCTGAAGAGGCCCTTGCTTTTTGAACATGGATAATATAGAAAAGACCGAATCTTCCCTTATCAGAAGCCCTTTGAAGTTGAAGTGAAAAAGGCCCAAGTCCCAGGGTAGACATGGTTGTAAAATCTACACATGTGAAAAGCTAAAAACACCAAAACAAAACAACCCCCCCCCCTAAAAAAAACCACACAAAAAACCCAAAACAAAACAAAATGCCCAGCAAGGCTGGAATATCATAGACATGGACAGATATGGTGAGATACTGAACTAAACATAGTGGCAGTAATCACAGCACATAGTAGGTGGAGGCAAGGTAGAGGCTAGCCTATGCTACATAAGACCCAATCATCTCAAAACAAACACACACACAAACAAACAAACAAACCAAAAGTAAACAGAACAATTAGAAGATTAAATGTGGCAGGAAGATGAACTGGGAATGGGCATAGGGTTTAGAAGTCATTCTGGATTTCACGTTAGAAAAGATGCTCACACTGTTCCAGCAGGATTTAATGTTCAGCTTCGATGACATGTTTACTGACAACCATCAAATAGGTAACAGTGTTATAAGAGCGTGGCCTAGCTTGAAATAGCACTAAACTTAGAGAAGCCTGCCCTGCGTAGCTACTCCACCTCAACTGCTGCATGTGCAAAGCCTGCATGCTGGGGGCACAGGCCAGTCTCCATGCTTTCTATGTTAGCTGCAGATACTCAACTTTCTCCTCTGTATGACTGTCCTGATCTTTGCATCTATACCCCTGGGGGCTACGGCAACAGTTGAATGAGTTTAAGTGGCACTTGTCACATGGTAAGCCTAGCAAAAGTGTGACTGTGTGTGTGACATTTATTGAAGTTTTACTGGTACGAGCATGGTTTGGGGAAATAACACAAACATTCATCCATGGGAGGCTGGCTAAGAAATTGTGCTGCATTTATCTCATGAGACACTATGAGATTTTAATGCGTTCGATTATATGAACCTAACCAATCATCTCAAGATATGATGTTACACAAAACACTACAGGATTCAGAGATTTGTATAGTGTCACTCTATATTTTTAAAACACCTTGATTTGTGAGTGTTTGCAAGGGAAAGCAAGGACACAGGGGAAAGGAATGGAAGGGGCTCCCTCAGAGGGGAGATTTCATTTGCATAGCCTAGCTTCATATGTTCATTGGCCATTGTAATGTGTATGCCTATGTTCTTTCTTATAATGATCATGTTAATATTCACTGAATATTTGCAGAGAAACTGCAGACCAGCATATAAAAGCACCCCAAAGACACAAGCTGAAAGTGGCTCTGTGGAGTAAGAAAGTCTCACTCAGGTAGTGATGTGTTCCCTAGACATGCTGCAGGAACACACCAGAAGAGAATGCTGAGGTAGAGTGCAATGGTATAGTGATGTCCATAAAATGCACAGAGAGAACTGGCTCTCTGAGAGAACAGGGCTTTCACATAGAGCTACATAATCCAAACACATGGGAGAGGACACAGAGACAGGATGCTCCCCCAGAAAGAGCCAGGATACCTGATGAAAATTATAGCACTGTCTTGGGATGAGGCATTGGAGTCTCAGTGCATGCATACTACAGCCCTGTGAGAGTGGACATGACAAGTCATTCCCATCTTTAAAATGCTGCTCGTGCCCTCCCAGAGCCTGAGGAGGACGCATAGGTGAAATCAGTCCACAGCATAGGGTCTATTCCAACATGGTGTTTTGTGAGCTAGTGGGTGGTTCTGAGGATGATCTGTAAATTACTCGGCTCTTGCGCACAACATTTTCCATGTATCACTCTGTGGGAACCTGTCCCAGGCCCTTATCCAGCAGGCTACTGGGCCAAAGCTTGCTGCTTCACTACCTCGGAGGGCAGGTTACACCCATGCACTGCCGCCCAGCCCGCTGGAAGCCTGCTTTAGAGCCCACACTCTCCGCAGAGTGAGGGATGAGGCTCATCTCCCATCGTTTCATGGGAGAGTCACATTGCTAACTCTCATTAGTGCTAATGGCAGCTTCTTACATAAATTTTACAGGGAGGCAATGTGGGAGGCAAGCCACTTTCTTTTACTCCTCACAGGTTTTACCACAGGCTTCAATCCTCTAGTCTGGAGCTGGCTTCTATGTGCTATCAGGTACCTTGCACTCGAACTGCCAACTCTCTTTACTACATGGTGATGGACTGTAAGCAGCACTCTGTGCTCACGTGTTCAAACACCTCCTACTTGTGCCATCCGCCTGGCAAGCACAGATATCCAATTAGTGTAAGCGATCCAACGAATCCCCATGTGTCGCTTGTACCTGCTGTGAATGTCACTCTGCTCAGTGATAATGGGGCCTGGTCCCAAAATAGAGGGAGGGGGTAGAGGGCCAGGAAGACAGAGTCCTCAGTGAGAGCTGAAGTATTTTTAAAGTGACTACAGATACCAGCCCCTTTTGAAGAAAGATGCCTGTGATGCCAGTGTGAGTTCAGGAGGAAGAAGTTAGATGTATCCATCACCTGGTCTAGTCTCTCTGGGTACAAGAGGAAAAGGCTCAACATGGTCCTGTTATCCAGTATCCATTCTTTTCTCAGAAAGCTACAAATATAAAGCACAAAGAAGAAGGAATCAGTCTCTGTTCTCTAAACTGATCATCTGTGTCTTCCTCTCTGTTTTAAGTACCTTCAGTGGTCAATTTGACCTAAACCTTTAGTCAGCTGGCAAGAGGAACCATCACCTGAAGAACTGCCTCCATCAGATTGGCTTGTTGCCATATATCTGTTGTGATGTTTTCTTGATTGTTGATTGATGTGGAAGGGTCAAGTACATTGCCAGTAGTGACACTCTGAGTAGGTGGGCCTGATATATATATATATATATATATATATATATATATATATATATATATATGAAAAATAGCTGAATATGAAGCTGGAAGCAAGTCTATAGTCATCAGTCCTCTCTGCTGTCTACTTTAGTTCTTGTCTCCAGATTCCTGTCTCCAAATTCCTGCCTGGAGTTTCTTCCTTGGCTTCATTATGGGGTTTAGCCTATAACTCAAATAAACTCACTTCTTTCCAACTTGATTTTGGTTTATTGCAACAAACCAGAAAGCTTTCCAATCAATCAAATACCCCCTTGGTCTCAACTATGGCCTCATCTCTGACAAAGATGACCTGCAAATCAGCATTTGTTCATGGATGTTCAAATGACAGACTTTTGCACATATATTCACAACTCACATCTTCATCCCCCATACCACAAACATATCAGGGCACTGAATGATTCAGTGCAGGCCTCTCTGTTTTGGAGGTGGCAATGTGCAGAGCAAAAGACACCCTCTTAGCCTTCTTCCAAGCTGGGCCAGAGGCAAAACCATGGCCTGAGCACACCCCTGGAGCCTGGGTCAGCCAGTACTAAACAGAAAGCCTGCTGTTTGAGGAAAGAAGAGGGCTAGGATGGGTGGCCTCCCTCACTGCACATGGAAGAGAAAGGAGAGAAGGGAACAGAAGCTGTGGCATGTGAGGCATATAATGGTTCAGCATACCCAAGAAATAATAGAATATAAGCTAATGGTAGGGCAGCTTAAGTGAATACTTTAACAGCAAAAATACTACCACACTGTGAGCTGCACCATGCTTGTTATCTCACAGGATCCTCATGCACCTGGAATGATGGCAGTCATGATGACTACACAGTAGGGGAAGTCTCAAAGACACAGGTTGGTACAGAGATAGGCTCAGGATAGAGCTCAGGCTTTAGAGGCCCTGCTCTCAACTGCTACCCAGTATGACTCCCCAGGAACCAGAGTGATAAGAAAGTGAGGAAGGAGTAGACAGAAGTGTTATTCAGCAATGGAGGGCCACCACCCAGGGACCCTACATTCCAGCCCCGCAGAAGCTACTGCTGTCACTGGTTTTCTTCTGATACAACAGCAGGCCCAGTCTCTGCAGTCAATGAGGAAAGGAACAAGGCTTGAGTGTATCTTAGGGAAAGCCAGGCAGGAGGGCAGCAAAGGGGATTCATGCAATCACATGGCTGTCAGGAGGACCAGAGACTCATGTGATTAGGGTATAATCTTCTGGTATCTTCTAGCCTCAGCCTAATGAAGGCTCAACACAGAAGGAAATGAAACTGAGGGCTGTACTTCTTGAGAGGAAACTAATAACAACAAGCCAGGGGGTTCACAGGCTATTACAATGACTCTACAACTGGAATGACCAAAATGAGGTTCTGAGGGCCAGCAAGAAAGTAACAGATCCACTGCACAAAACATTGGCCCTTGCATGGTTGCTCAAAGGCTTGTTGAGGTCAAGGTGTGGGAGAAAGAAAGCAAAGCAACTAGGAGGGTAGAGTCCTGGTAGAACCTTGAGTTTGTGGTGACAAGCATAGTATTGCAGTGGGCAGAAATTGGCAGCAGAGGAGTCAAGGGATCCAGGTTTTGGAGGCAGGGGGCCACTGGAGTGGAAATAGAAATCATGTGGACTGTTGTAGAGGGTCGTTTGGCAACAGTCACTGTAAACTAGTAGCTAAAATCCCCAAGGAAGGTTTCAGGAAACACACAGAGAATATCTGTGAGGTTCAGGTGAGCAAAGAGTCAAAGCTTCAGAGAGAATAGGCTGGAATCCAGTATCAAGCATTCCCTTCCAGCTTGTATCCAGTGTCAGACCTGCTAGAGGGTTATAGAGACAACATCAAGAGGCCAAGAAGGTGGATACATGGAGAGGACTCTAGAGATCGATCCAGAGGTGAGAATTCACTAAAGGAGAATTGTAAATTAGGGTGCAGTCATGAGGAGGCACACAGCTGACCTGAGAATATAGAGCCTAGGATAGCAGAAGCTAACAATGCAGAGGTGGCAGCTAGAATAGAGATGCAGGCTGTTGGCCTGGAGCAATGGATGGAGGGAGGCCTAGAGTACTGAAGCTGAGTCAGGCCCTGAGTCAAGTGCCAAAGCCCTTTCTCTATTTGTGCCAAGACTACATAAGAAAATAATGAGCAATTTCATGGGATTTTTGTTGTAATTTATCCTTCATCAAAGATAAGAATAGGGTTTCAGAATAGGGTTTTTCAAAGAAATGCATATGACTAAGTTTAAATTTTTGGCATTGCCAGTGGAAGTACCAAAATAATACTCAAATGTGACCTAAATTAGACAGGTTATCTTTCAGTTTGGTACCATTTTCAATGTTCCTCTCAAGCTTGGTACCAGGATGCAAGGCTACTCGTGGCCTCAAAACCAAAACTCTACCAATGACACTGGCTTCATAAGTGAGCTACAGGTGTCGAGAGGAGTTACACTGCACAATTTCTTTATGACAGCTTCAGTACAAATACCTGAAGAAAGAATCTTTCACAGCCATAGAGCCTTGAGTTCAAAGACCTGCATGTGCTGGGTAAACAACCAGAATGAACTACAGATGTCTGATGTGGTATTGCATGAGTATAGTCCCAGAACTCACAAGGCTGAGGCAGGAAATACATTGCAGTTTAAGCTAATTAATATAAGACTTTGTTAAGAAGAGAAAAATCTGCTTATCTACACAACAGAGGTATGCAGAGACCCCAGCTATTTAGAAAGCCTCCAAGGAAGCCAGGGTATGTAAAGACAGAACAAAGCCAAGATATACTGTGGTCAACAAATGGGCAAATGGGTACTACTGAGCCAATGAGGTAACCACTCACTCACTGCCCAGAGTTAGGTGGAGCCTTGACAGAGGGTCTTTCTGGCATTCATTCATTTAATAAATAACAAGGGATATCTTTTTATGTAGAATACTCAGTTCATATCCAGGTTCAAGTCACCCTGGAAGGCCTTGAGCCATGCTCTGGAGCCATTCTAATGACCAGGGTCAACAGACCTGTTATTCTTCCACTCCTGCAACTGAACTCATTAGGAGAGAGACAAGGAGCTTTAGGCTGGCTGTAGGTGACCCAGAGTATAGAAGTTTCACAGTCTGCTCTATTGTCCAATTGTAAATTTAGGCCATGCAGTTCAGTTACAACCTCTCTCCAAAGCCCCAACTAAATGAAAAAATACAGTGTAACCAGAAGAAACCCAATCATTCACCAAGAGATGATTTCTATTCACCTACTATGTGAGACTGTGAGAGGGTCAAACCTCAGGTGTTTTCAGGTGTGTGTGTGTGTGTATGTGTGTGCGTGTGTGTGTGTGTGTGTGTGTGTACACAGCTGACACAATTTTCCAGAAAGGTCAGCCTAAAACGTGCCACTATTCTTTACCAAGACTTTTTGTCTCCTTTTGCTCTTTTTACTTTTCTGATTCTAAGCACACTGGTTATTATAGTGATGGTATCAGTAGGAGAACTTTTATAAGTGTAATAGGAATCAGTTACTCGTTGATAGATTTTTTTAGCTTCACATTGACATAATGATTGGTGAAGCAAAATAACTTGTCCCTGAGCACAAATACTTCCACTTTAGATGTTCAGGTAATTGACCCCAATAACCAGCCTCTAGCGAAGATTTGGAGCTCACAATTTCACTGACTATAATGTATCATAATGCTTCTTCTAAACTATTACATTTATAATTTTATCTAAAAGGAGGCTATGTGATTTTTTTTTTAAAAAAGCCATATTTTTAATTCTCCAGAAAATGCTGGATTCCCAATACTTTAAATCCCAATACTTTAAAAGAAATGTAGATGTAAACATGTACTTGTAATTAGTTTTCTTGTCTAATGATATTCAGGTGCGTGTTTGCAAGTATATACTCCTATGTCAGGTCAGCTGTTGGTCAGGAAGATGCCTGAGTTTGTCCAAGTTCTCATCTGCACCATTCAGGGTCGCACACCAACTCCAAGGGAGAGAGACCCTTCTCAGATCACCCAGGGTAAAGACTAAGACTTATTTGCATCACTGTTCCACTGTTTCTATCCAGGAAGGAAACACTTGGAAATGTCTGATATATGCACAACAGGTACTACGTGCATGTAAAACTTTAATACCTGCCAAGAACACAGAATGTACACCCCTAATATCCAGTATTGAGGAGAGACCTCTCCCCTATCCTTATTCCTACACACAGGCCACTGTCAAATGCTAAGGACAGACACATAATTCATATGCACATAAACCAGTGTCCAGTGCTTAGGATAAACCCTTTGTTCCCAAACATACAAGGTTGACTAATCAGAATACCAGGGTAAGAGAAATTAAATTGAAGCAGTAGCCTATGCCTATCATTGGTTGCTCTACTTCAGGTAGCTCCCTCCACAGGGATGTAGCTGTATCTGTTGTCACTTGGAGCAAACACTCCCCCTCCCACACACAAATGCACACTCACAATCACACAGCCAACACACTGAAGGAATATTTCTCCATGTAGAGATCACATTCCGCAGGAGGATGGCCACAACTGTTCTCACACATAACAAATATTCAGCCTTTGCATTTCTCATGTCTACATCAGCTAGATACCCACTCCTCTGTGTAGCCAGGCATGAACCATTATCACCTGGTTTCATACTAGTTATACCTGTATGTGTAGCAGTCATTCTACTTGGAACAGCCCTCAATGTTCCTCTTCAACCCCTAGGACACTGGCTATGCTCTACTGTACAAGGTCTAAATGCATGAAGAATGAGCCAGATGCCTCAATACTCTGATACTGACATATCTTATCTCCACCGAAGTGTGCCAGTCTTTGTTGGAAATTTCTGTCTTGTTTTAATGGGCATAGAACGTGTGACCTTCTCTAGATTCAAGATCATATCCATTCTTTATCATTTATCATATTCGTTATGAATGAGTCACATTTTCTCATGTTTAATTCAACTTTAGACATTCCTTCAAATGACAAACTTTCAATCTTCTAACAGTAAAGAGGTCAAGGTTCTGGCAAGTTGGCTAATTTATTGAGCTGAAGATATATCTGTAGGACAAAACAAAATCATTCATAGAATTATCACTCAACGTTCTTTGTGAGACTGAGGCTTAAATGCTACAATTGATGAAAGTACTGTAAAGCACATAGTAGTTCTTAATTATCATTAGCATCAGGGCAGGACCAACATGCAGTGTACCTCTATGCATCATCAGGATATACTGGCTGCCTCCTTAGAGCTGTGGCCGTCCCAAGTCCTGAAAATAAACAGGGAACAAGGTCATTAAACAGGAACTTGGAGGCAACAGAGGACTCTATCAGTGGGACAGTATATGCCGGTTACTAAACAATTGCGGTCCAGTGTGTCCAGTCATGATTAGAGGAAAATCTAATAGAGTCAAGGTCCAGGATGTCATGGAAGCCTCGGGGAGAAATGTTCCTGAGTACAGTCCTGAAGCTAAGAGGGGTTTAGTCAAGAGAAAAAATGGAGAAGTATGCACTTGCAGGCTGAGTGTGGGAGTAGGCAGGCAATGTGAAGAGAGTCAGCAGGAGAATAAGCTAGAGAGTTAAAGTAGGGCTCCATTATTACCAATCTCAATGTTCTCAATCCTACAAAAATAATGTTAAGCAAACAAGCAACACACTCTCACTTAGGATTGATGGTTCAGCATGAAATGGTGATTGAATGAGGCTGCCTGTTGGCAGGGATGACAACCAAGAATGCAGTAATATATTCTACGGCACTGGTCAGACAAACATGATACCCTGGCAAAGGGTGGCAGGCAGCACAGATAGAAACAGGCTAACTGAGAGATACCAGACAGTCCACACTGACAGTGAAAGTAGGGTAGTGTGAGACAGAGGCAAGGCAAAGGAGAATCAAGCTTCTCTGATGGTAGGTACCATCCACAAATGTAGGCAGAAAGATGAGATAAGAAGGTAGATGAATAAGAACAGATTCTGACCAAAGATATGAGTCCATGGTACAGCATTCATCTTAGGTTTAAAGATTATCTCCAAACTTTAACTTGGCTAAAGTGATAAGTAATGAAAGAAGGCATGCTTTCTTCTAGTTAAGCTATGGCAGTGCACATTTCTGGGTATTCCTGGGATGTCAAGTCACTGAATACAACATTCAGGACACAGCAGAGAAACTGGACATACTTTTCAGGATACCAACTTAGCAAGAAGCCAGACTAGAATTCAGGGCCCCTGACACTCTGACTGTTCTGTTTGTCTGGTTGGTGTCTGAAAGAACAAGTGTGGGTATTGGTTAGCAGACACTCTTTCTGGAAGAAGTTCCCTGCAGATAACCTCCAGTGCACATGGCATGATTCTATGGGGCTGCAGGGACCAAGCACATGGTGTCTCTTAACCATTTCTAGTGGGAAACAGATAACCAGGGGCTGGTACTCACTTTCCCTGGAATGTTCAGGAGATGGATCTGCTTCCTCACACCTCTAAGACTTACAGGTTTACTCTTAGCATCACTCTCACATATTGAAAAAAAAAAATGAAGCTTTTTCCCCTTACTGAAAAATAGCATGGTGCATAAAGTGTGGAACATGATGAGTCTCCTCTTGAATGAAGCCTCTCTGTTTGCCTGTAATGTGGGTACTGGCTTGCAGGCAGCTGAGGGGCTCACCTGGAATCACCTCTGCTGCTTCCCTGAATAATATGAATAAGTCATAAGACTTTTCTAGTCCTCATCTTGTTACTGCAGTTTAAAAATGGGGCTTGAATAGACCTGACTTGGCACTTGTTTTGGGTTGTCTCCTATTTGATGCATGTCAATTACTGCTATGTAAAGTGGGGGAAATGTCTCAGTTGGTAACGCACTTGTCATGCAAACATGAGGACATGAGTTTGATATCCATCATACATGTAAAAAGCCAGGCATGGTAAAACATGCTCATAATCCCAGTACTGGGGATGCATATATAGATAGATGGCTTCCTGTGGCTTGCTGGATCATCAGCTCCGACCAATCCACAAGTCATAGTCAGTGAGAGACACTGTCTCAAAAGCACGGTGGAGTTGGGGCTGGAGAGATGGCTCAGTTGTTAAGAGCCCTTATTGTTTTTGCAAAGGATCTCAGGTCAGTTCCCAGCCCAACCAGGTGGCTCACAACCATCTGTAACTTTAGCCAGGGAATCTAATACACTCTGGCCTCCACAGACACCTGTGTGTACCTGATGCACATAAACTCACACCAGCACATATACACATAAAATGAATAAGGCTTTGAAACAAAGTGGAGGACTCTAAGAAAACAACCCATGAGACTGACCTCTGGCCTACATATGTACATGAACACACATAAACATGTTTATATACATACATACTTACAAAAATGTATGCACATGCACACATATGTGCATACATATGCACACATGAACATGGCACACATATGTATACACATATACACACATTTATGCACATGCACACATGCAGTGCACACATGTATACACACATACACACATTCACATACATACATCCATGTATATGAACACATGCACACAAATATACATGTGCGTGTGTGCATACACACACACAGTTGGTAATAACACTCCTTCACTCCTTAAAATGTAGAATGCTAGAAAAAAACTTGTATTTACATAATTTAGTACAGACTTCATGTATCTGATTTAATTTTGAAAAGGGAAAAGCAAAAAGACTTCCTATCCAGGAGACCTGGTTTAGTCATGTGGGTAAGAAGTCACAACAAAGGCATCTAGACAACAGGCCTCCAGGCTGTGAAAGGCAGCAACGATGAATCATATCTGTCTGCTCTGGGTTACACGGTTCTATTGTCTACATTATCCTTACAGGGGTTTCCCCAAACCAAACTTCATCTCAAGACACTACTGAAGAAAAGCACATTAGTCACTCTTCCATCGTTTCTAAAGCTTCATATTCCATTCACAAGTAAAGATAAAAATGCTTTAAACTTCCTTGTCTGTTTACCTGCCAGTTTAGATGAGTGATTTCTCAGTAATATTTTTGTAAGATTTAGCACATAAAACAATAGCTGGCAAAAGTGAGTACTCATAAGACATAATAATGAATGAGTAACAGCTTTAGGGACAACACACTCCTGGAAAACACATGGGACTATGCACCAGCCTGCTGTTTCAGTGTAGTTAAACAGAAGATCAGTCACTCCTGGCGATGGAGAGATGACTCAGTGAGTAATGGTGCCTGCTGCACGAGCATGAAGACTTGAGTTAGGATCAAAAAGTATGCGTGTGAAAAGCCAGGTATGGCATACCTACCTAGAACCCCAGCACCAAGAGACAGAGACAGGCAGACCTTGACAACTCACTGGCCAGCCAATCTAGCCAAAATGACAAACTCTAGGTTCAGTGAGGGATCTTGTCTCAATGGGCTAAAGTGGAGAGAGACAGCAAGGCACCTGATATCCCTTTCTGGCTTCTTTACACACAGGCTTATGCATCTGCACACACATGTAAACATAATTCCACTTTGAGATCACTCAGGTGTGAGGACAGCCTCTGTGGGAGAGAGGTCATTAAGATGCAGACTCCATGTGCTCAGGTAGCCCTGTAGAGGTCCTGCCATGATCATTAGAATAGTCCAGAACAAGGCTGAGTGTTCCTTTGTGAGGAAAACTGGGGAGTCCTGACAGTTGTGATCTCATTAAGGTGACAAGCTTCCAGTGGGAAGAGAGAAAGGAATAGCTTGTTGTCATTGCTGGTGTTTAATCCAGATGCCACTCTCTCCTGAACCTGCCTCACACAGATTTCCTCTTTTTAGAATCCTCCCAGGTTTAGGAGAGGCTCCCACTTCCCTGTGTTGTTGTGTCTCTTCTCTACTCTGTTCACATCGGTACTGTGGGTGGCAGGGGGAGAGTGATGAACAAGCCCCACTGAAGCAGCCCCACATTTCTCTGCACATGCAGGTCCCATGCAGGAGAGCTCTAGCAGACCTTATCTGGCCATGCATGTAGCACAGCAGAACCCCAGCAGTCCACATACAAGTTTACAAAGCATTTCTGCAATAGACCCAGTGAGGGCCATGACACAATTGTATTATTGTGATCAAACAGAACTTTAAACCTTCAATCGCTCATGTGCAGGACAACAGAGAGTAGTACTCAATAAATGCTTGTAAGTGAGCCATGACTGAGGACAGGTGTTGGTGGTGCCACTTTACAGCACCCATGTTGCAAACCCCAGTCTGGCTGTTTGGTTTTCTGTCCCTCATTGAGCCTCTCCTGAATGGCATCCTCCTATGAAGCTCATAATTGACTGTTGTAGATTTTTGTTTTGCTTCACGTGTCATGTTCTGAATATTGAATTTGAACATAATTGCAATGGGTCAGACTACCTTTTTAAAATTTTTATCCAGTATGCAGGTTTGAGTGCTAGGTGATGTGAATGTTATATGTAAATTTATGTAAATCGGTATGCTAATGAACCTGCACCATTGCAATCGACTTTTGGTATGTGTGAGGGTTGTCACCCTGTCACAGGGCAGTCCACAAGGGAGCTTGTGCATTATTGTGAGCTCAGTATGACTTAGGCATATCTTCTCTTATGATTATTATTCTCCAAATCTCCCACACCATTCCTGGGGGAATGACAAAGATCTCACTGGCTGTCTTCCAACCATGTGTCTTTTCCATGTGAAAGTCAGTTTATAACTTTATGCTTACTAATTTAGAAGTCAGCTTCCATTCAGCAAATACTGCTGAGTATTCTATGCAAACATCACGCTAGGCAAATACAAGGGAGCCTTTCCATTTGGGAGCAGAAATCATTGAGCCTGAGAGCCATACCATGAATACAGCATGCATCCCAGAGCTAAGACTATGGTGGGTGACAATCAGCATGAGGCACTCCTGTGGGACTATACTTTATAGGTTGGTGCAGAGTCACAGCCCTTGGTTCATCCTGCTCTATTATGTCCCGGATATGGGGACACACAGCCAGTTGAGGGAACAAATAAAACTTAAATGGACAATTAGACTTGTCTTACCTGTCGGAGACCCACAACTGCCAACTGTCCTATATGTTGCATTTCTGTCTTCAGTTTAGAGTTAAGTGTGCCTACAATGAAACAAATAACAGGCAGCTAGGATGTGAGGGAAAGCAGAAAGACCTTTCTGAGCATGAACCTGCATCTGATTGAGTAAGAAAGCAGAAGGGAGAGTCAGGCTAATGTTTCAGTTTCAAGAAAACAGGTGACTGAGGAAATACGGCTGTCACGGACTCAGCTGGTGAGTTGATTAACAGGATATGAGAGAGCCTGGGAAGAAGCCAACTCAACAGACTGGGTTTGAGGGTAGGGCTTGGGGTTGGGGCAGGGCAAAACATTGGCATTTGTTTTGAAGTAAGGGGCTCGGCTTAGAGGTAAAGTCTGTGGACTGAGCCTTAAAATACAGGGCAGAAGCTATGATAGAGGGCAAAGAGGTTATGGAGGAAAACTTTCATGAGTTTCCTAATTAGAAAAAAAAAGGCAAATTAATGGATTAAGTGAAACTGCCAAGATTGAAAGTACAGACTCAAGAGCAGAATCTTGGGACCACGTTGACCTGTGGGCAAAAGTAGAGAGAACAGCTTGGAGCCTGTCAAGGGGCACCACCTCAGCCAGAGCTGGAAGGGACTTTAAGAACAGAGAGGCAACCCAGACAAGCAGACATCATGGAAGGCTGACTTTTGAGAAAATGTTGCTAGGCAGAGTAGTGGCAGAAGGTAGATAAAATATGATAATTTTTAGATTACAGTCATGATAAAAAATTCAGAATTATTTGAAATTGGCATTTGTTTTGAGGGGTATATTTTAAAATACATGTAAAATATCTTCTCAAAAGAGAATCCAAGCTTTCCAGATATATATAAAAAATGAGCTGACAAAATAATTCTGCCCTCAAGTTTTGTTTTAATCAAGGGGTTTTAAAATGAGTAAATTTTAAAAGCTTCCTTGTACCACAAGTAGGATACAACTTACCTTACTGTCTACTTCTAAGGATACCCTAACCTTTCAAATGTTGTGCAATGATGTTAGGGTTTAGGGTTGAAATGAGGAGTTAGCAGAGATGAAGTCCGCACTCTTATTTCTGGCTTGTGCAACCCAAGCCCAAACCTGGAAAACGGTAGAATTCACTTGGCATAAAAATAGGATTCTCCTACAGTCTCCCAGCTTCCTAACACCCATCAAACACTTCACTGATGGGGCAAGAGCCTCCAGTTATCAGGGCATGGTGGAAGTGGTCTCCTTGAATAATACGCTTGATGTCAATGCTAGGAGCTTTACCTAAACACTCTCTAGGACCACTCTTGCTTGAGAAGCCCACACCCGTACCTGCCTTTATTTTTCCTCAAGCTTCTTTCTTGCTCTTGCTCTTGTACCTGTGCTTTTAGTAAATGGTGACTCTCTGAGAAGCCTGCACCAAGCTCTGGCCGTGTTTCTGAGCTCCCTCTCTCATATTCAGAGACTGTGTTTATATATTTATCCTTAATCAAACCTCAACTCTGCTTCATAAAGAACAGCTTGTGAATACTAAGACCTCCCCTCTGTTGGAGAGGCTCTCTGACAGTATGCTGAACTGGAGACAAAAAAGAAAGATAGTCCTACTCTATGGACAGAACTCAGAACACAGACAAGTCAGAGGAGGGTAAGCACACACCATCCAGGTTGTGGTTGTCCAGGTATGTCCCTTTGCACCATAGTCCTGCACTAGGCTCAGTGAACAATTAGCAGGTGAACTCCCAGGCTCTTGTGAGGAGCTACAGGTATCTGGGGCTCTGAGTGATTCTACTACTATAGTCTTCTGTTAGCTCTTTCCTGGCCCCATCTGATTCTTGTATCTCTTGGCCACATTGTTGCCATCAGTCCCTATCAGCTTATCATCTATAACCATGGATGACTTTATACTGTCTCCCTTTGTCCTTCCCTCTGACACAGGTGGATTTATAGACAGGTCCAAACACCTCAGTTCTGGTTAGCTTAATTTTGGATGCTACTGGGGCAGTGTTAATTCTTCAGGCCAAGGAGAAGGTTCACCTGGTCTCTGAAGACACCCCATGATGAGAAGCCTCTGGTAGGAAATAGGCAATTTCACACCAACCTCAACCTTCAGCCTGGGCAATGGCAGCACATCATCAGGTGCATGGTCAGCATGTGGTCATGACTACTTCATCTGTGTCTCCATTCAACAGAAAGCCTGCAAAGAGCCATCTTCAACGCTACCTGATGCCAGACTAAAAACAAACCTGGAACAAAGAAAAGGGGTTCACAAGCAGTGTAGCACCTCTGAGGCAGAGGACAGACAGTGAAACCAGTGTCCTCAGAGTAGCCACTGTAGCAGACTTGATGGGCTCCAATTGCAGGCAGTTTAATCCTCCTGTATCCATGGAGCTTGCAGGACCCATTCTAGAGATCTTGAGTGCTGGCTCCACCTGTGAGGAACTGTCTGCTCCTGGCCTCTCCAGGCAGCTGCCTTTGTCCTCCTCTGGCTCAGAAAAGCATCTCCCTTTCCTCTCCTTCATCTCATGTCATTCTTCCTGTACATTTGTATGGACATCCCTTTTAGAAGAGTGCTGCCAAACTGGATTAGGAACTGCCTCACTGTCTCATGGCCTCATCTTAACTAATGAAATCTAAATTCACTTAGTCTATGCTTCCATAAGAACATGCCCTGGACAGACTAATTTTAAGGAATAGAAATGTGCTTTCTTATCATTCTGGAAGCTGAGAAGTCCAAATTCAGACTCCCAGTAGGCTGGTTATTTGATAAGAGGAGATATATTGGAACCTCATGCAGCAGAAGGTCAAGAGCAAATGAAATCTCACTCTCATGACCAGTTTTCTCCTAAGGTCCCCTAACGTGTTTATTATCATCTCTGTGCCTGGCTTCTATATTAGTTATCTTCTCATTGCTGTGACCAAATACGTGACAAGGAGAAGCCTAAGGAAGGCATGATTTATTCCGGCTCACAGTCTGAGGTTAGCATCCATCATGGTTAGAAAGGCATGATGGGACATGATGAGTGAGGCAGCTGGTCATGTGACATCAGCAATTAGGAAACAAAGAATAATAAGGCTACTTCAGAAATACTGGGGTAAGAACTTTGACATGTGGATTTTGAGGGACAGATCTGAGCCCATCACAGTCAGGTTTGATAAAATGTGATGTTGGCAGCCTTCCTTTTGCAGTGCTAGCCCAACATCTCTCAGAACCAACTTTTGTTTTCTAGATGGTGGAGAAAACTGTAATTCTAAGGCACAGAGAACCCTGTTGCACAGTCCCACCTGGTCTCTGGGACCTAGGAATAGTTCTCAGGCAGCAGCAATAATCCAGGAAAAAATGGTCTTACTGGCTTTAGGTCACAAGGCAGCAGGTGACTTTTTTCTGCCACACTCTACTCACTTGACCATATCAACTTACAGTCTGAAACTTAGTGATTTTCAGAGGACAAAATCAGGTCAAACGGTTGACATCCCACAGCAGCATATTACATGACTTGTCTGGTCCAAAAAGTCTGGTGGGCTGCCATGAAGAAAGGGGAAGATTGAAATCACTCCCAATAGCTATTCTGACATCACTTAATGATTGCATTTCTGTTTCCTTTTATTTAAAAACTTTAAAGTTAGTGCCTGGAAACTATTGAGTTAGCCAAAGGAGACAGACTACTAGACGGACTACTCTGTAAACTAAAGAGCATTTACTCCTATGGATAAGATGCTGATCAAGCTAATATATAACTGTCTGTGTGAAGCCATTTGGAGGACGCCCCTAGGTTCACTGACATACACATTCTTCTCTGTATGCAGAGAAGGGTCTCAAGTGTTCTCTGGCAGAGATTCTCTCCCATCTTGGAAGAAATCCTACCCATTTTTATGCATGTCTATGGGGTTGCCAGGGCAAAGTCAGGGCATATTTAACCAACATATGAGGTTATTCCGTCTGCAGCTGACGAGGGTGCCAATGTGCTCGTGTGATATGAAGACATCTGCCTGATAAGCCTATGATCAAATGCTCCATCCTGCAGGGTTTGGCCCATCCTGTGCCTTCTCTCTCTCTCTCTCTCTCTCTCTCTCTCTCTCTCTCTCTCTCTCTCTCTCTCTCTCTCTCTCTCTGTCACACACACACACACACACACACACACACACACACACACACACACACACAAATTGCTGGAGCCCAGAATCGTTATATACACAGTAAATGAATGCAAGTGCAAATCATGCTGCCTTACTCTAGGCATCTCCAGATCAGCAGGGTCTTGGTGAAGTGAATAAATGACCTATTTCCTAAGGACTGTATCTCAGTCTACTCTGCTACTTACCATCTGTTTTCTAGAATGTTCCAGACCAGGCAGTGGGAGTCTACTTAAAAATAAATTATATCACTCACTCTCCTGCTTAAAATCCTATATTGAGCTCTTGTGCTATTCAGAATAAGCCCCAGGCCTACCCTGGGGTGTGAGAATCCAGGTTGATGAGGCTTGCCTGTCCTCAACCTCATCTAGGTCAGGTTCTTTACCCTGCACTCTGAGAACTCCAAGCTCACCACTCTACTTTCTGACCCTATATTAGTGCCTCTTCCTCTTGGACTGTAGATTTTCTGTTTCCTCAGTCTAGAAGTTTCTTTGCTGGTTTCTCACTCAACTTGTCTGTATCTTCCTTCTAGGGTTACCCAAGTGTTACAATTTCCTTCCTTAGGAATGCTTATCACCCAGAAGGCCCTGCCAGCCAAAGTATCCCATCCTGGCAGCTGTCCATCCAGCCTCTGCATTAACCCAATTTTCTGGCTACTGGAGTCTGAGCCAGTATCTGTTATTCCAAGGCTTCCCTTTTGCTGAAGGGGCCATCCCAGGACAGTGGTGCAATGCTCACTGAGACTGTGCCCACTGGCGAAGTTCCTAGTTTATATCTACCCCAAATAATCTTTGGCTAATTAAAGATGTGCATTTTTAATTCACATATTACTCAAAGATTACGAGAAAATCCTATAGTATGTCTTTTAACATAAGTAAAATAAACTTCTTAGATACAGCAGCACAAAAAGGGGGAAATTATGGGAAAATAAAACTGTGATGAATGTAATTAGGTCAAAGTTCAAAATGTTGGAATAAGAAAATCTTATAAAGGAAAAGCTCACAGACTGCTGGCAGGTTGCAGGAAAGACCTAATGACTAATACAAAAAGATCTATAATGACACATGGCAACATAGAAAGGCAGGGATCCATTTATGGAGGTCAGAGAAGAAGATGGAAACGCTATCCACACAGTGTGGCAGACAGGAGTAATATGAGCATGCAGTGGAGTCGAGAGCGCCATAGTGGCCAGGGGGCTGGAAAACATAGACTTTCACATGATTTTGGTTAATGAATTACAACATGGGATGGTTGATTATTGAGCATCTGTTAAATTTTGTGTCACTATCCCTACAATGTATAAGTCCATGTGCATAAGAAGAAACACAGGAAGAAATTTTTTGAGAGAGCTGAGGAGATGGCTCAGTGGTTAAAGTGCAATGGAAACATGAGGAATTGAGTGTTTGGAGGTGCATGCCTATAAGCTCAGTGTTAAGAGGGCAGAGACAGGCCAAGCCCTGAAGTTCACTGGCTGACTTACATGAATGATGAGTTTCAGATTCAGTGAGAGACCTTGTCTCAAAACAAACAAACAAACAAAAAACAAAAAAAAACAACAATGCTGAGTGCAACTGAGGGAAGCCATCTGATGCTGACCCATACATCCCATGTGCATGCATGTACACAGGTACTCCTAACCACATGTACAGTCATAATTACAAAAGTACATATATCTGCACACATACAGGGGGAGAGAGAGAAAGAGGGGGAGCTTTATGAGAACTGAGTATGCTCAGTGGGAAAATCCCAAACTCTTTTAAACATTTTTATCATTATACTGTTTTGTGTGCATGGGTACTTTTCCTGCATGTCTGTCCTATGCATACCCTGGAATCCAAAAGAGCATCAGATCCCCTGAGACTGGAGTTATAGGTAGTGGTGAGAAGTTATGTGAGTGCTGGAGATCAAACCTGAACCCTCTAGAAGAGCAACTTAATTGCAGCGCCATTGCTCAAGCCCCAAGGAAAGATCCTAAATTCATGCTAGTCATTTGATAGATTTATAAATTACATGTGGCTCTATTACTGGGTCACAGCTAATGATGGAATGGAGGTATTGCTAGTTTCAGTATGGGGAGACTGTTCTACTAAGTGATAATGATTTAGCAGAAGGAGGTACACAGTCTACAATTCCTTCTGAAAACTATAAAGTGAGTCATGGGGGTCAGACTAAGGCTATGCCTACATCTGAATAAAGCCATGTTTGTACACCAGTCTATGTATATGGAGTGACTGCAAGTATCGGCAGTAATTATGGAGCAGAAAGCAGTAAGTCAGTCATCTGGGACTGTGCAGTGGCCTCTGGGTGTCTGACTTAATTCTGATGGTGTATTAATGGGCCAGCTATGCAGGCTTGAATTAAGATTAGCTGGGATACCAAATCTGTTCTCCTGGGCATGTTACTGTCTTGCCTAAGACTCTGAACTCAATTTTTCACACAAAGAAATGATAGTTCTCTCTAATGGAAGTCAGCACTTACTCTTGTACTTTAGTGGAATGATGTCCATCCAAAGCAAACTGTTTGTTGTCTGACACCCCTCCCCCCATTGCTGCTCATCCAGTGATGGTGAGGTGAGCAGAGTAGAGGACCTGAAGCATTCTGTGTCTGAGGAGTTTCCTATCTTGAAAACCAAAAGTAGGCAATACCAAGAATGGTCTTTTCTAGCCTCTGTTAGATATCATTCACTGCAGGGTACATGGACCAAGGAGTTCACAATAATATGAGAAATACTACCGAGGCCCATGTGACACAGACAGACTCTGGGAATCAGCATTTACATTTGGGCCTCATCCCATTTCCTAGGAGACTCTGTATATACAGCAGCTTGAGCATGCCTCCCCAGAACATCATGACAGGTTTTCTGTCTGTTAGGTACAACAGGAAGAAAGCTGGTTACTAGGGGCTGGCAGTGGGATGGAGAACGAAGAGATGACGATGGGCCCAAGTTTCTCAAGATTAAAGGCAAAAATCAAGCAATCAGTTGCCATGCATAATAACTATAGTTAAGAATAACATGCATATTTATAAATTGTTTAAAGAATAGGCTTCTAACATGCTCACCACACACACACACACACGAACACACACACACACAAAAAGTAGTGAGTTATCACAGTGTTAGGTATGTCTTAACTTGCTTGGTTGGATATTCTATCTATACTATATTCTACATAGTATGCCTAGGTCAAAACAGCACCTATGCCCCATAGATATACACATAGTAATCTACGATTTAAAAATAAATTTGTGAGAGTTGGAAAGATGACTTGGTGGTTAAGAGTATTTGCTCTTGCAGAAGACTAGACTTCAGTTCCCAGCACTGACATCAGGCAGCTCACAACAACCTGTAATTCTAACCCAACAGACTCCTGAACACATGTTCATGTGTACACATGCACATAAACACATGCACCCACACATGCACAAATGCATGCACACACTCACACATGTTCACATACACATAAATAAATCTTTAAAGTTTTATAAAAAGAAACAATCTTGTTTAAGAAGTTAAATATTCCTTTCAGAATCGTACTGCCCCACAAACTTTTTTATGAGGGCTGTGCCAGCTCTGTCACAGCTAATGCGAGACTGATTCAGGGTCGTTGTATTCTCTACAATTGTAGATCTTTGCCTCTGTTTGCTCTTCCTCTTTGTGTATCAGCAAGGTAGTGAAAAGACCTGCTATGTACTAGGTTTTTCTTATAATTCCAAGAAACGATCAACTGTGTGTTCGGCCACAGGTTTAGTTGGTATCTGAGGGCCACTGGATGACTAAGGTAAATATGAAAGCAAATCTCCTTGTTACCTCAAAAGTACTATGTATCATGAGAGGTTGGCATGTGTAGAGTCTGTGTTATTAGCCTTAATGGAGCTTGCCCCAATGGTTTCCATATGGAAAAGAATGCATCAATCTACCTTTGATAATGCTACACAAAATAGAATACATACAAAACAGCATACATCTATTATAAGTTGGGTTGAAATGTTCTTAGTACTTTCTGTGGAAATGGCCACTTGCATTAACTTCTTATCTACCCAAACCTTCGAAGAATGTATAAGTAAACATTCTCAGCAGCAGAGAATAGACTCCCCAAGTCCCACTAAACTGGCCTTTGTTACTCAACATCTTCCCAACCATAGTAGGCTTTGCTCCAGTGTATAAAATTCACCTCACAAAATGTCCATTTCAGCTCAGAGCAGGTCACTTCGGTGTCTGCATTGAGAGATGGTCCTTCTCACCTTCCTACACCTGACTGTTACTTCTCAGGAGCGCTGGATCAGATCAGGTAGAGTGTGAACACAACACAGTTTATCTTTCCAGATGCCCAGGATGTGCTGGACTTGTGTTTGTAATGCCTTTACCTGAGACTTTTAGTGACACGAGCCAACCCCTGCCTGCCCCACGATAGTTAGCCACTGACTGAAGAAAAGAAAGCAAATCTGTCATTAAAGATGTCATGGGCTCAGCAGGGCACCTCAGCACTTCTGAATTAGGCCCCATTTTCAACTAGCCACAAGAAACACAATGTTTCAGAGTTAGCAAGAAAATGCCGAACACCTTTAATTTATGAACGACCCAAAACTTCCAAAATGGGTTCTGCAGAACCTTTATCCAAAGTGCCAAAACTGTGGTGTAGAAAGAAAAATGAGGTCAGCAGCTTATCTCGAATGTTACCGCACTTTATTCACTTTAGCAGAGGACTTCTCAGCCTTAGAGATGTTATTGTATGATGTTCATTTCCAAGAGAGTGATAGAAAGTCTTCTGTGTTTGTATTTGAACATAAAACCAAGCTTCCTGAGAATATCCTGTGATACCAATATTCTAAAGAACAATCGTAAAAAACTCATTCAGCCACTCCTGGGAGTTCTGATTTGAGCTCCTTAGATATAAAACACCCCTGAGAAGTCGGCTGTGAGCACAGCCTGGATACCTGCTCAGAATACAGACTGGCTTAGAGCTGAGTCCAATTCCCAGGTCTATATTCTAATAGCAGGTATTTCCTCCATTAACTTCACGCTGGT